>NC_142707.1:33556196-33859226 GCF_055471065.1 Atractosteus spatula
GACAGTGTGTTCAACAATTGTAGTATTAAAAACATTGACAGAATAACCTTCCTGTAACTGTGAATTTAATGTACAGAATGACTATCTATAAACAAATTTGCTTGAATATACAGAAATGTAGGGCTACCTGAAGATTTCAAAACAATGACAACAACAACAGTAATAATAACTATTTTATTGAAAGCACTTTCTCAAATCGCTTTAAAGAAAAATAAAAAAGTTAAAACAATGAAAACAGCAACAAAGATAGGAGATAAAATTAGCACAAAGAAACAGAAGGGTTTGTAATGTAATAGAAGATGCAAAGAGGCAGACAGACATCAATTAAATTATGAAGAAGAAGGTGTGAGTTGGGATTTAAAGACGTTGAGGGAAGGTGGCTCTCTGATATCCTTGGGGATAGAATTCCAAAGCTCTGGGGCTCAGCAGGAGAAGGCCCTGTCACCCATAGATTGTATGTTAGCTTGGGGACAGAAAGGAGACCAGAATCAGCTGAAAGAAGACTGCTAGGTGGCGGCAGGAAGATAATAAGAGACAGATACTGAGGTGCCAAGCCATGTAGAGCTTTGTAGATGAGTGTGAGAATTTTAAAACCTGATAGGAAGCCAGTGCAAGGACTCCAGGACAGGAGTAATGTGATCACTTGCACGTGACCTGATCAGGATTCTGGCTGCCGAATTTTGGACATACTGAAGTTTATTCAGAGTGGATTTAGATACTCCAGCAAATAGGGAGTTACAGTAATCAATTCTAGAGAAGATAAACGTGTTGACCAGATTTTCAGCGACAGTCAGAGACAACATAGGACGTAGTCTGCTGATTTTTCTGAGATGGAAGGATGATGTGGCTGAAAGATAGTGTTTTTCTGATTGTTTTGTAATAAACATGGAAACTTTTTTTCAGGAATTTAAAACCAGATATTGTAACTTTTAACTGGGAGAATTATTTAGAATATATGTCTGTTGTTAATAGGATTTTGATTTTACATTAGTTTTTTTTTCATGTGGTGTGCTTTAAAATGATAGATCTAAGGTATTCCTATTTTGTCCTTGTGTAAAAAAAATTGCCCGATCAGCTTAGTTGCTGTACAGTATATTGTGTATGTGGGGTACCTGCAATAGCTGGGACTTGCTAACCTGCACATATTCTGATAAGATCCTATTTTTAAAAGTCAATTAGATTTGCAAAACACTCTAACCATGATGTCTCGATGTTTTATGTAAATCCCAAAGCCATTATACAACAAAAACAAAATACCTATATCCCTAGCAAATCAGAGCAGTATCCACAATGCTCTGAGTAAATATCTGTTTAACCTGTGTAAACTGATACACATGAATCTCATAATGTTGATTAATAGACCTCCTGTGTGTTTCACAAGAATGTAATGCATACAGTACAAGCTACTGTAAGACCTCTTTGGGGACACAAACACTCTGCACCTTCTAGGTAATCCAGGATTGCAAGTAGTGCAGTGGGAGGAGCAGTCAGTTCAGTCCAATCAAATATGAGCTCAGATTGAGTATCAAGTTAGAGAGCCTAACAATTGAATGGACTAAGATGTTAACAATTACTTAAAAAAATATGCAAGCTCAGACAGCTTTAGAAGCTTGTGAACATTGCCTCTTCATGCTGCTCCCTTTTTATTGTTTGCATTTCAACAAAAGACTACAATCATTGAATCTGTCTGGATATTTCCAGGATTATATACAGTATATATACAAAGCCATCTGGGAATGTCAAGATGAAACATGTAGCCTTTGGCTGGTGAGGTTCAAAGTCACATTGTTTTGTGGGTGGCAAGCTATACCTGAGCATTCTTGGCAATCATATGATCATAGCATTAGGTTGCACTGAAGAAAGAGACCAGTATTTTATGCAGCAATCAGAATAATTTATGGATTACACAAAAGGCTCTTCTTTTGTTTCTGCATGGCACTAGGGAGTACCATGTCTTAATCAGTGCTCTCCACAGCATGCTTTTTTTTTCAAGAAGCCAAGGTCTTCGAAGGCCCAGAACAGACTAGAGTAACAGGCAATGTGGTTTTATTTTTTATTATCATGATTATTATCAGTTACTGTAGCATCACTATCCAAAAACTCCAAGATGCTGAGTTTGTGTCCAGCTTGAGGCACTTGTGAAATTATTATATTTTCTATCATGAGTTCCATGGGTTTTTTTCTAGATTGTCTGGGTTTGTCCAGAAGACACGTGAGATTGGTTTTATGGGTGATTTTTAAATTTTCCCTCCTAAGATGTGATCCCTGAACCAATTAACACTGGGAAACAAGTACAGTGCTATCCTATCATAATGTAGGGGGGCATTAAGTGGGAAATAAGAAGACTAAGGGCTGGTTTGAACAGCCTGAGGTTAACTCTCATCTTGAACTACTGTACCTAATATTATTCTAGGTGAGATAGATCAGGACTAATTTTAATCAAGAGTCTGTGAGAGCAGTCCAAAATGTTATAATAACTTCTCTACAAGTTTCAAGTACAGCTTACCTCATTCTTTAATTTCACGAGGAATGACAATGCCCCAAAATCAAAGCGTGGCGAACTATTGTGGAGTGAATATTTAGCTTAACCCGCTTGGCAGAGGGCCGACCTCCTGGCCATAGGACGAGGAGGCCAGGACCCCCCCGCAAGGTAACCAAGGGGCAGCTGCAGAGGTGGAGTTGGGGTGGAGGTGGGATGCAAAAGTCACACGCGAGGGAGAGGGAGATATCGCATTTGGTATTTACAGCGTACGGTGTGGGAAGGACGAAGGGAGTGATTGCTAATCACTGACGGCTGGGGATGATTGAGCGTGGTTGTTGTCATCCCTCCCGAACTTTAGTTAAATAAACTCCATTAAAATTATGTATGTTTTACAGTCTGGTAAACATTAAATAACACAGCATCCAGGATCATTTATTTACTACTGAAAAGTGTCATACAGTACTTGTTTTGTAACTGATACTTAACTGATACTAACAGTAACAATTAACTATATACATTTAAACGAATTTAAAACTCAACTCAAGGGTCTTTATAGTGCCTTGTAAACGTATTTTCCTTCTTTCAGCAGCATCCTGTTTTGTTGAATTACAAATGATGTAGAAACATTTTTATGAAGTGAATGTTTTTAATCAAAACCTAGATGCTTATCAAAACCAAAGACCTTTGTGGGTGAAAGAAGTTAAATGTTATCAAAAACTGCACAGAAAAATAAAAAATCAAGGACATGCAGAATAGGTTAACTGGTGTCTCTAAGTTTCCCTTGTGTCCTTGTCTGTGTTTGCTCTGCAGTGGACTGACATTCAATCCAGGCAGGAGTCCTGCCCTTTGAACCTGCAGTAACTGTTAGGAGTGTGGGTCCATTGCTTTCTGATAGTGAACAGGCAGATACGTTAGATATTGATAACAATAACACATTTTAGTTATCAGCTTTTTGAAGATAGGTTAGAACATAGAACTCAAAGCATCAGAAATGACCTGAAGCTCTAAAGTGGACAAATCATGATTTCAAATTAGGAATATAAAAAAAAACAAATGTGATTCCTTTTTAAAAAGTCCTTTCTTTGCATGCATGACGTATAGACAAAAGGTTGTACAAATAAATTAACTTTTGAGTTCTCTTTCTGGTATAGCCCCATATTTCGATGAGGTTTTCAGAATGAGGCTGTTTATAAATCATTAATGTTGAAAAGATTTCATTAGTTTTTGTTCCCCTGAAAAATTGTGTCTTTAGTTATGCTAATCTGATACTGTTGATACTTTAATTTGTTTAGAAAATCCTCTATCTGTCAGCTGTCACTTTAAAATCCTTTTTTATATAGACTATACGACCTTGCTTGTCAACTTAAATTTAAAATAAACAATAAGAATTTGTATAATCAGAAACAGATGCAGTCCAATCTGCACACAGTGTAACATGATTTTATTTTCTCAGTTCTAATAGTTTTATTTCAAGAGCTTAACAATGTGGTTTAGACAGTGTCAAAGAGTCACAGCTGCTGTGACCTGCAAGTTGGCCTGTTACCTCGACACTGTTCATCACACATTTAGAAAATATGTTAGTGTGAGGATTTAAAATAAAGGCAAATGAAGTGACCGTGTGCTTCATATTTGTGTAGCATGGCTGGATTTCTACAACTTTTTATTAATCAAATACATAATGCTATGTTAAAAGAACAGAGCCCAGTCCATTTTGAGCCTGCTCTTTGGGACTGTAGCAGTTTTTCTGTTTTCTCATAAAGAGTAGTGTAATCTGCCACCATCAGTTAAGATATTGACAATAATATGTAGTATTTTGCGGCAAAAAAAAAATCTGATGATCAAAAACAGGAAATAACAAGGTTATAAAAGGCATGCTGGGAGACCAAGGGAGATCAAGGTCTGCCCACGGGAACATTAGTGTATTGTTTCAGTGTACAGTACCCTTTTAACCTAAATAAAACTGCATCTTTTTTGGGTATTTCAATCTAAACACAAAGAGTTTAAAGACTGATGCGTGAAAGCTTCCATATATTGCACAGACTTTGTCAAATACTGTACCTTAAATGTTTTTTTTTCCATTTTCTTTACAATCACAACTACAAAGGAAAAAAATGCTGTCAATACCAAAACTACAAAGGTTGTGCTTTAAGGGAAAATTTGCTTCATATACAGATATACAGCAAGTTAGCTCAAATTGCAGCTACTACTAAGAAGGGCAGATACTGTTAGAAAAAAAACAAGAAAACCACACCAAAAAGGCAAATAAATCTTTTTTTCAAAAGGAGAAACATTTTAATTGTTTCTCATTAACAAACATTCTACTAAGAAACACAAAAAGCAATCATTCATTTTATTGAAGAATTTACGGAGTGTTTTAATCACAACAAAATTTGGCTTAACGCACTTGGCTGAGGGCTGACCTCCTGGCCAGAGGACGAGGAGGCTGGGACCCCCATGCAGAGGTGGAGATGGGGTGGAGGTAGAGGTTTATAATCACAAGAGCACACAACATAAAGGACACTTCTCTTTCTGGAAACAAACGTCCTGAAAAGGAAAGACCACATTAAAATATCTGTTGTCTAAAGTTAGCTATTTCCTTTATAAAGTCAGGTTGGTGAAAAAGCAAAAAATACAGTTGTTGCACATACCCCTGGTGGCTAAACTATTAGAGCTATTAGTGACACATACTGTATGTTTATTTACCATCAATGCTAAAATATTCCCCATGTTCTTTTCAATTACTGCACATGCTTCTGTTGCATACAGTACAGTAAGAATTCAGTACAAATTCTGCTTTTATCATTCCTAAAATGAAACATTTTTAAAATTGGGAGTTTTTTCTATGGTTGTCTTTTGTTAAAAAAAGAACCCTCCTGATGATTCTTCAAGCACAGTATTTCGTACTATAAAAATATAACATTCCCTTACATACACAATGTTTTTCAAACAGGTATATACAGTATCTTCTATCTTGAAGCTTAAATTTCAAGGCCTGTAATATTGGTAACCAAAATACATCTTTCTGTAGGCTTGCTGTCAGAAGGTGATCTCAACTAGATAACATTTCAAAAGGGAATAACAAAGATGCTATCATGACCATTTTATTGAGAGTGCAATCATTCAGTCCTTTCAGTCTCCAAGCTGTAATCACACTGAGTAGTTTATAGGATTTTTCTGTGTAGGTTCATCAGATTTATGTGACCTCTAATTCCAAATCCCAGCTCCCACTGGAGGTTCATAAAGCATATCAGCATACAAACACCCGCAATGCTATCAGCTGTACATTGTTAATGAAAGAGGGGACTGGTACACAACATACCTGATTTTAATGATACTCGCTACAGAGGCATAGATAGATCATCTCACATTGTGATTAAAACCCATTATTAAAAATCATGACCTCAGGTCTTATCTTCCCATCTCTTAATATGCCAGATGGTTATGCTTTTGTGACTCCAGAGATTTAAGCTGGATGTTTGTATGTGGTCATGCATATTTAAAAAGGAAATACGCAATATATTACAAATCCACAAATGAACAATGCGGCCATGCCAGTAGCTAAGATATTTATCTCCTGTCTTAGTTCACCAAAACAAGCTGGATACTGAATAAATTTGATTTGCGTATTGGTGTAGCTTCAACTTGCTATTGCAAAATAATTTGTACTACAGAAATATAAACTCTGCTGTATAAGATTAAAGAAGGTGACCAAGGTCATTTCTGGTCTTGGATGGCTATCATTAATTGACAGATCTAAGAGGAGACTATGAGGGAGCTTGGAGTACTGTATATGAAAAGCACCTAAAGCTACTGTACACGAGTACTTAAGAACACAGAATGAAGGAAAATAAGAATATTTGCAAATGAGAGGAGGTCATTTGGTCATTTTACGTGTTAGGTTTTTAGCAGCTAATTCATCATATAATCTCATCTCTCCCATATCTTAAAACAAGAAATGGAATTAATCTTTACAATCTCCCCTTGTTTGCATGGGTTTCTCTGGGTGCTCCAGATTCTTAATACATACAGTACTGGTACAGTAGGTTGTCTTCTGGGAAAATTGCCCCTGGAGTGGGTGAGTGGTGTTTGAGTCTGTGTGTGCCCTGAGATGAATTGGCGTCCCATCTGCCTTACTCCTTTTGCTTCTCAGGAAAGACTCTGGCTCTCCCTTCACCCTGAATTAGATAAGGCGGTTAAAATGGCTAGAAAATGGATGGATGGCTGAGTGGGAATTGGACAGCTTACTCGGTTACTTGGGGAGCAAATACTGTATGATTTTTTATACAGATTCACAGAGACCTGACAAGGATCCAGACCATAAAGGACAGGAACTGACAAAATGGTAACTACTGTAGCACTACAATAATTTACTGTTTGTTAAGGATCTGGCATTGAGTCAGTAAACAAAATACTAAAACAGTTTGTGGCCTACAGATTGTGATACAATGCCGGTTATCTCATTAATGTACTCAGCATACTGTACAGTATGTACTTTCACGCACATATACTGTCCTGTCAATATATTTGTTGAGGTAATGAATAACATTTCATATCTTTACTGGGTGCAGATTATTATTATTATTACCTTATTCTGTTTAGATGTCCATATATAACAGAGTATAAAATAAGTAGTGGCACGTGGTTTGCCACGCAATGTTCCGGAAATGAAAAAGAGTCCACAGGCTCACAAATCTTGGGAACTGCTGTGGAAAAGCAAAGAAATTTAGAACACATGCAACCCAGATATCCAGCAAGCTCTGAGACAACACTGACCCATTTGTTTTGTTGGGTCAATACAGTTTGGCTCATTAGCCTAATTTTGATCAACCAAGTGGGTTGGAAACCTGACTTGCTAAGCAACAGAAACCCCTGGGACTTTCTGGGCACTTGTGAGCTTGCAGTGTGGTCATTTATTCACATGTTGATAACTTATGCTTATAAATGTACTCCGCCCAGATGTGCTTAAGTACACAATAATTACAATAAAACCAAATTGAACAATAGCTGCCAAATCCACATTGGGGGAGGTACAGTACCTGACAATTCCAAAGAAAGAAAATTACAAGTTGAGCGAATTGTAAACTCCGTGACAAGACACTGAGTAAAATAATTCACCTCATTTCTGTATTTCAGGTTTCCATCCAATGTCCTGGGGTAGTGAACATACATGCTGTGCCATTCTGCAGCTTGTTTAACTCAACCCCTAGCCATGAATGTTGCTACTAATTTATAAATGTCTTCCAATTCCATTACACAGAGAGAAATGAATCATTTGTGTCTGATGTGACTTAAAAGGCAAGTCATAGAAGCAATTTTTGTAAAAGTACGGATTACACAAGAGGGATTACTTTTCCATTGGGGCTCTTTTGCAATGACTTGTAAAAAGGTCTCAAAAATCCGTAAAAAGTCAAAGTTTCAAAGGGCACCTTTTGATACTGAAAACATAATTTAAAATGGTTTGAAAATTGTTTTGCTCGTTATGTTTTCTTGTTTTGCTTGAAAGATTCTGGATCACTCGTTAGATGCTCACCATCCTATCCTAATCCTGTCAGAGTGGCTGCTCTTCAGAACACAACTTGTCACTGTGCCTACAGTCAAGATGCAGAAGGTGTCAATTTTTTTTTCTAGCTAGCAATGTGGCAATCAGGCTTCGAGACATATCTGTTCACAAAGTCTTCTTATGTCCTCCCAGTGCATGACAGGAAATGGTTTTCATCATTACCTTACCTACTATGACTTTGTCTGTGCTGACATAACATATTAGTAAAAGCAACACATTTGTCCAAGGCTTCCACACTCGCACTGAGTCATTGTGTCAGTTGAGTAGCTCCCTGGGCACTTTATTTTTTTGTCTATTAACTCAATGTATCCTTTGCTTTTTAAAATGACACATAAGGTGTCAGTGAGTTCTGTTCTCCTGGCTTATTAAATAGTCATGGCAACGTCTAACATGAGAGAACACAGCAGATTTTTCTGTCAAGCTTTTGACTTGGAAGTAGGGATTTTGAAAAGGCTGAAAAGCGTCTTAAGAAAGAGCCCTATACAGAAAGAAAATACACTCATGAAATAATAGATTATAGAAATTAATTGCCAAGGCACACACTCACTTCATTTAACTTCATAATATATACTTCTGTGCCATTAGTTCTTACTTACCTGAGCTCTACGGGAAGAACATCCTTCACTTTTAGACTTTGACAAAACATGCCTTGAAAGGAGAGGACTACATACAGTTATTGTGACATGATTTTTTTATTGGTTTATTTTAACTACAAACTTTCAGTATCCGGGTTTTGTTAGTAAATATGAAAAAAACAAAGGAACTAGTCCTGCCCAGAAGTCACACTATGTTGTAAAAATTTGGTGCCTATAGAGCATTGTGGACTGTGATGTTTGATCCTTCGCAAGTTGAGAACAGTAGGCTGCCTCTTTGTGATGGCCTTAAGGCCTTACGTCTTCTGGTTCTTACACTTCTTGGAAGTTGTAAATGAGAATTAGTTAAAAAACTGAAAATGTTAAAATTTATTCGACACATTTCACAGTTTTCAATTAACACTTTTCCTGGAAAAACCTATTGCCTTTTTAGGTAAATAAGGTTAGTTATGGTGCTCTTACCATCCTTGGAGATTTAATTGAGATTTTTACATTGAGAGATATCCACCCATCCATTTACTGTATATCGACTTTATCCAAAACAGACCCATGGGGAAGCTGGAGCCTATGCTGCCAAGCACATACAGTATACTGTACATTTGAAGGAACAACATCTCTTTGTCTGATATGTTCAAGGAAGGCCCCATTGATCCTATTATATTTTCATAATATTTTCAGACTCAAACCTGATATTCACTAGAAGCAGCCCTGATACACCAAAGCAACAAGATTATTTCAATACAGCTACCTAGCAGTGTAATGAGAATGGCTGAGATCATACTAGTGTGACTCAATGCATGTGGAAAGAAATCTATTTCTTTTCTTCTTTATATATACAATATAAACTTATATATACTGTATATAGTATATTTACTTGTAGGGTTTCGTAGGGGTCACATTCATCTGCTTCTTGAAGGAAGCCAATGTATTGGTTTCCCACATGACTGGGTAGCTTGTGTCATATTCCCACAACACTTTCGGTAAAGGAGTGCCATCTTTTCTTGGTTTTAAAAACCCTTCACATAGTTTCCACTTGTATAAGACCCCCTCACGGTCCTCTCTGTTCAGGACTTAAAAGGTTTGCTTCCTTCGGCTTGTCAAATCAGGATACAAAACCTCTACCTGGAATATACAGTATCAGGTTGCTCTTCTCTGGACTGCTTCCAGAGCAGCAATGTTTTCTATAACCCAACGTACACAATATTCTGAGTGAGATCTTACTGGGATATTATGCAAATTTTAATTTAATTTAAATTCTATGATTTATACAACATATCTTAGCAGTTTGTTTGCCTTTTTAACTGCGTTCTAACATCTCTTTTCATAATTAGACTCTTCAAGCTCAGCATTTCCCATTTTACAGTATATTCACAGTCTACATGATGCATACTATAGCTTGCACCTGTCTACTTTTAATGTCATCTGCCAGTTGTTTGCCCAGTCATTAATTTTATGTAAATTGTTGTTCTGTTTGCTAATCCACCTAATCATCTGCAAACTTGATTAGTTTACCAGGAATTCCAGAGTCACTGATATAAATTAAGAAAAGCAATGCTCCTAGTATAGATCCCTGTGGTACTCCACTAATTTGAGCATTCACCCCTTATCTCTACTGTCAAATTTCTATTTAATAGTCAGTTATCAATCCAAAGACTTGTGTTTTCTTGAATTCTACTGCAACTTTATGAAAAGCCCTCTGAACATAAAAATATATATATATACAGTAACATGCCTTATGTGTACCCTTTAATGCCTTTGTTTCTTCAAAAAAACTCTAATAAGTAGGTTAGGCAAGACCTACTTTTTCTAAAGCCATGCTGACTATTTCCTAGGATATTATTTCCACAGGGGTGATCCTCTAATTCTAATTTTTAGAATTGTTTCCATTACTTTACATGTAATACCCGCATGTCTATTGGGGAATCCTGACCCAGGCTCAAACCTGTGATCAAAAAGCTCAAAATGTGTTTGACCATGAGCCTTTGCCAGTTCAGGCACTTGTGCTTACTGCGATGCAAAGCAAAAGTGCTGTAATTTGATTAATGATGTTTTCTCTGAACACCGCTGGAGTTGCCGGTCAATGAAATACATGGCTCTGTGGGGTCCAGGGTCCTGACTGGGTGAGTGAATGGCCTCATGGCATGGATCCAAAAGCACATCCTTCTGCTCAACGGGTTCACTACATTATATTGATCAGTGATGTACTGAGCTTCACAAAGTATTAAACAATGGCAGGACAATAATAACCCTCATCAAATCGAGAGATACTTATGCCCACCTTGATGAACTGAACACCAGACATTTCCGCTCCATAGAGAGGTATGCTAGCTCTCCAGGGGGATGGTACTATGAAGTACCCTCTGATTGAAACATGAGCTACTGTAAAATATTCTTTCACTCTGACCTATGCATTTGATAATGCAATCGAATGGATACTGTAATTTAAAAAAGGTTGAGAACCATTGAGTTAGCTATGTGTCCGGCTTGTCCCTGCAGCAGAGACACAGAGTGAGCTACGGTAGTTTCCCTTGATAGCCAGCCACGCACCTATCTCTCGGTGCTGGTTATCATGGAAATGCGTGCCAACAGAAAATCTGCATCACCTGCAAGCAGTTTTGATCTATGCTTGCGTTAGGTTGAGCAGTGTACCGGATCACTCCTTGGCTTGTTACCCTTCAGTGTTTACTCGGCCTTGATTCTGCGTGTGATTACGGCAAAGTCTTTTTGGGGGATTTGCCCTTGGTGGTTTGTATTGTAACACCCTGGCTACGACTCCTGCTACGTTCCCAGGCCATGCCCCTGGACCGTTTACCCATTTCATGCCGTTTCCCCAGCATGCTGCAACACAGCGCCATCTGTGTGCACACCACCGGCTTGGCCACAAACCCGATCGGCATTCCTGTCCGGTCACTGCCTGCTGTCTTGCCAGCTCGCAGCCTGCGCTCGTCACCCAGTTTGCGCCCTTTCCGCTCAGCCCGGTCTCTGTGTTTACTCACTGCGGCTCATCTTCCCCCTGATATCGCGCTCTTGTGCTTGCACTTCCTCTGCTACTGGTCAGGTGTGTCGTCCAGCAAGAGGGTTTATACAACATCAACATACTGCTGCTTACCCCCCCCCCGTGAGTAGCAGGATTTGACAGTATGTGTTTAAAACATAAGTTATATGTGACAATACTCTTTCAAAAATTATAGGAAAGAACACTTACACAAAAAGTTGAAACCTCTTTGTTTATTATTTTAAAACTTTTTATGATAAAATACACTTTTTTTACAGGTGCTGATTATTATTGTACATTCTTTTTTGTATTCCGTTTTAAACAGGTAGCTTAAACAGAAAAAAAAATATACAAGACACAAACAGGAATTGGAATAAAACTGCTAACATGACTAAGAAGAACATAGCACACACACACAAACATTCATAGTTTTTCACCATCACCCTTTAACAGTTATATACTGTATACTGTTACTTACACTTAATCTAAATGGCAACCCCAACAGTCTTTCCTACTCACACCTTTCTACAAAAAGGAATGCTCTACTTCAGGCCTAATAACACTTCGCTCCTAGTACAACATGGAATTAATAACACAACAAATCCCTTATGGGAAATGGTACATATAACATTCTTTTCAAACTAATTCATGTCTCCGGTAGGTCTGAGAAACAATTCTTTCGAAGTATGGAATGCTGTACACACCCCAAGAAAATGCAAATTGGTAGAATTTATACTAAAATGCTTGGTGAATCAATAGAAACACATTTTGAAGAGAATTTTATTTTAAATGTCTAGTGGTATAGAGTAGACCAATGGAGTGGAGACCCATATCTTTCTCTGAAGGAAAGTTGAAGGACCCTGAAATCAAGGAACAAAGCAGTTTTCTTACACATGCTACTCCAGTTTACATAGAAACCTAAGGCACAGCTTAAATACATACTGTATACATATATATCATCGGGGGAAAGACGATGTGAAGGCCGACAGGACAGGACAAAAAAGTAAAAGAATACAATTTCTCACTTAAATATTTCCCAGGTAAATGTTTAAGCTAACTGGGCTTCAAAAGTCTGTTTTCAAATCTTGATAACACACTGCACAATAAATCTACAAAGAAATATGTGCGTTTTAAAGATGAACACGCAGATACAATTTCACACATGAAAGAGTAATTTAAATATGAAATAAAGCATAATGTACTGCTGTTTTCATTGCTACAATCTCCCAGAGGGGAAACTTTTATCAGCCTTCGAAAAACTGAGCCTTTAGATATTGCTTTCTTCTAAACTGAAACCAGGGAAGATGCATTGTTTACCAAAATAGATTACTGCCAGGTTCATTTGCTGTATGTTGCTTTCTATTCATAAAGTAAATATTAGAAGGAAAAACAAATGTTGAAGCTCCCATCCTGTATTTTGTAAGGTTTGACATTTTTAATGTCAATATAAAAATTAAAAAGCACTGAAAACATAAATACAGAACATTGTGGTTTAGCTGGGATCATTTGAAGGCTGTAGGATTTCACCCACTAGAACACCCTGATACTGGAGGGACAAAAAACTTTTGATTGTCATTCCAGCTGGACTCCTGATTACTGAATTGAATCAAGTATTTGCTTAATTAATCACACTTAATGTGATCTTTATACACTGATTGAAAATGTCTGCAAAACGTGACATATACTGTAGGAAATTTCTGGGACCCTGGTTGAAGCCCACTGCTGTAAAATGTCTTTCAAATTAATCTTGCATTTTCATTCACAGAATGACCTTGGGATTCTTATCTGCACTTGCCAGACACATATTAATGAGAAACAATGTATGGTTAGGGAATTATGGCTTCAGAAGGAGTGTATTATAAAAATACTTAAATGGGGAGGAAGAATCTCAGAGAAATTTCATTTCCTAAAGCACTAAGGCAAAAACACAAAGTTTTGTGTTCAGAATAATTTCCTTTAATATTTCATCTTGAACTACACACATGCAAAAACATATGGTAACATAGCAACCTACTGTACAGTAGCTCTATTTCCCAAACAAAATTTACGCAAATAAAATACAAACATAGGAAATCTATTTATATATGTATAATTTATAGATCTTTTTTCTTAAAAAAACGTTTATTTAAAATATCTATTTCTGTTATATTCATGAAAAAATATCAATGCTCATTTTTAAAAGTATCCCACACTCTCTGGTTCAACAGTCCCTTATAAAAAGAAAAACTTCTTAAAGACTACCTTATCTTTCTCAAAAACAAGGAACCATCAGTGTTCTGTGTACAGGCGGTAGATGAAAGAACGAAGCAACAGTATAAATCCTGTTCATGTACAATTCTTATGTAATTTTTAAAACCTGTTTTTTTGAAGATCATGTTTTTATCAAGCCAGCTCCTACATGTGTACATAGATACTGAGACATCAGAAACAGTGCTGCATGACGGATAAACTAATTCAGACTTAATCTGTTCTCTAAACAGTCTGCTCAACAGACTACTTAAGAAAGTGCAATATGTTCAGTTTTATTCTCCTTTATTTGTCTCATATACTGTATGCTTAGAAAGTGATAAGCAATAAAGAGCGCACATCACCACCATATTTTATCAGTACACACACTGATCTGAAAGTATCGGTCTTAAAATATGAACTAGCCAGGGCACAATCCAACAATACTCCTGTGTACTTGAAGTGTGAACCTTATTTTTTCAATTCAAAACAGCATGTTTTTCACACTCAGGTCACGACCATGAAGCCTATAGCCACACGCAGCCAGTCTCCCCCAACCTGTCCACCTTCGAGCGCCCTGTTCTTTCAACACGGGAGGTTCAGTGTCAATGGAAGGCGGATTGTCCCCTTATTCTTGGCGGCACTCAGTGAATTCTGCACCACAACCAGCTGGGGAATCCAGTGCCATGAACAGTTCTAAAAAAATCACGAAAGGGTTTCTGGGAAATTGCCTCTTTAGTCTGTTATCACTGCTGAAAGGGAAAATCGTGTCTTAACTTGTATCGGATGGGGGCTTATTAGTCTTCAAGCTGGAAGCAGTACCCGAGAAATAATGAAATGGCAATGCCTCGCTTTCAAGGGCTACAACAGCACATATCAAAGATACATCTTATTATCCCACATCTTGTCATTATTAAAATCTATTATACCTAATTGCATGCTTGGTAATTATAAGGTAAGTTGTACCCCTTTCCCGTAGCACACTTTAAGAGCCCAGATAAGGGGATGAGAACAAGTAATCTAGAGCAAGATCGAAATATGTTGCTTGTTAAACTTTCTAAATGGATTCCCTGCTTTAAACTATTATTCTTCTCAAATGAAACATCACAGAATGTTAACCTCCACATGGAGTAAAGTCACCATTTGGGATGTGTGCCAGAGTGGGGTGCAGACACTTTTGGATAATTGGCTTAATGTTTATTGCTGCAAACTGAGTGGCCTTCTCTCATTTGTAACCTTGCCTACTGGGAGGCCTGTGTTATTACTAACATGCTCCGTGCATGTAAGAATGTTCTTACTGGTTTCATGTCAGATTAAATATTCAGATGACGTTTTAAGTGTTAATTCAGAGTTCACATGATTATACTTGTATTGCTTTTTTATGGCTTTGCTGTTCCTTTGCTACCTGATCAATAGATGATTTTTTGTGTCCTCCACTTATATTATTACAATAATAATATACTTATGGTCATAGGTGCTGTAAATTGATATAAAATTGGAAGAGAAATGAAACACAGGAAAATACCAAGCGAAATCCACACTCTAACTTCATTAAGGATGGATGAAAAGGATGAATACAAATACAAAGACTAATACAATTACATCTTCCCAACTTCGCAGAACTCCAAACCATTGACTGGGACAAATGAAATGAAGCTGCAATAAAGAAACGTTTCCAGTAAGATTATTTTGTTGAAATTTTCCTCACATCACATAAAGACGTCTACTGTAAAGATGATTTCATAATGAATGCTTACATGTAGTTGGACCTCGGAAAGGGATAAGGGACACAAAGCTTATTGAAAGCAACAGCTTCCACAGCTCATGTGGTATTTATGCAAATAATATCCCAGCCTGCTTAGATACAAAAATGCTGGACAGGCCTGCTTATTGATAAATATGGCTGCAAGAGGAGATGTTTTAGTGATTTTGAAAGAGAGATGATTGTTGGGGCATATTTGGCAGGTGCATCAGTAATCAAGTCAGCTCAATTTGCTTGGTTCAGTGGTGTTTAAGGTAATGTTAGTATGGAACTCTGAGGAAAACACTGTCAATTTATTATAATATGTATTTGAAGTGCAGGCACAACAGACAATCAACTCCAGATCAGTGTATTGCAAATTTCAACTTGGGGAGCAACAGGCAGTTAGATTAAATATGGTCTGCTGAGAGCTTCAGAATGCAGGATACCATAGTCAGGTTGTATTGTACAAACTTCTCGTTATATCTGCAACACATATTTGCAAATTTAGTGGTGCAAAGAGCTGAGTCAAAATACTATTGAGCAGTGGAGAAATGTCATATGTTCAGATGAACCATTTTTAACCATGTTCTAAACAAAATGTCAACCTAAAGACTTCTACAGCCCTGACTGCTTGATTCCAACAGTGAAAAGTTCAAGAGGTTCTGTAATCTTGTGGGGTCCAATTTCCGGTATAGTTTGGGTGTACTCATTTTGTCAGAATGTAAGATCAATACTAATCATTACTTAATGGTACTGAGTGATCATTTTCATTCTGTGTCGGGAGGGGTGTCTTTTAGGAAGACAATGTCCCCATTCACAGAGCGTGTGTGGTCACCCAGTGTTTTTGATGAGCATGTCCTTTGTGTTATCCATAACTCATAGCTGTCTCATTCATAAGGTCTGTACCCAACTGAGCGGTTTTTGGAAATTCCAGAAAAAGTCTAAGACTTTTCTGCCTCTATCAACCATGAGTTAGTTGACTGAGTTTCCCAAGGAAAAGTGGTGCCACATCTCTCCTGCACAATTCAAAATTCTAGTAGATGACATACAGGCATTCTGGCTGCAAATGGTGGCCCATGTTTAGTGACTTTACATTGGTGTTTCCATTTTTGTCCAATATTTGTACTGTAGGTCTAACACACCCATCTCTTTATTCTCTAGTTGAATATTCTACATTACCTCATAAATATTAGATATATTGGTCTTCAGGGGACTTACAGGCAGCAAGAAGCTACAGATAAAAGTAGTAGACTTTTTCCATCAGTTTGAAGAGATCGGAATAGTTTTACTCACTTAACAGGAAAGTGTTAAGGCAGCACGTAAAAGGAAGACCTTCCAATAGTGCCTGCTTACCACAGGATATTTTTTGGGACGTGATGATGTATGATGGATTCATCTGATTCTTTGTGGATAATGTTTGTATGACTAAATGCACCTGTGTAAGTGGGAACGAGAGGAAAACATAATGACAATGTATTTACCAAGAACAAAATTCATGCAGGCTGCTTCACTTGGTGATCATAATCCACTGTCTCCTAATAATGCCTAATCACCCTACAGAGAATGCTATGTACTGTAGATTATTTTAGAAGAGATAGTGGTAAGGGATGGATAGTTTTTTGTTTTAATCCAGAAGGATTAAATTACCAGGAACCCTAAAAGAACCCAGATTTAGAAGTGATTGGCTGCTGTTTAGCTTTTTTAACATATATGGTTGCTAGTAACTTATCACCCACACTACTTCTTTCAATTACAGTGTTTTGTCAAAAAACACAATAGAACAATTTACAGATTTTGTATTCTTATTTTGTTTAAATTGAATAATTAAAGAACTAGTCTCAGTACAGACCTGCACTTAAAAATATCTGGTAATGTGGTATTCCTGCTCTGCTCTGATTGTATTTTGGATAATAAGTACAGAATATGCTGACATTTGGAACAGGTGGATTAAAATTAAAATAAAAAATTAAATCAGAAAGAACATGCATAAATTAATACAATGTTAATATTTAAAAGTATGCTTGCACTGCAAGAAAAGTTCAAAAGGGCAGGACAACCATTACATGCAGATTTAAAGCACAAATTGGATGAAAAAACGTCTTCCTACTTCTAAAAGGTGTCTTCTCTTGCCCTGCATGCCTCACAAAGGCAGTCTTGCTCCAAACGGACCAACATCTTTAAAGGCTGTTTATACAAGGTGATTAGGGGCTGTGGCACACTTATGACTTAACATATTGCTGCACACATAAATTAATATCCCTGTTTACAAAGCATAGCATAAAAGAAACTGACCAGAATCTTCTACTGGCACCTGTGACATAAATATAAATGTTCTTATTTCAGAGAGCCCAATTTGTTTTTTTCAATAAAATGTAGAAATCCGGACAAATAGTTTTATGCTGTATAAAAGGTGGCTGCTCAAGCTACTGCCTAGAGCTCTAGAATGGGTTCTGCTTGGATCTCTGTCTTTACTAGTATAGACTGTCTCTTAGCTAGTTCAAGGCCACTGTGGACCCTGCAGATTGAAACCAGAGGTTATCTCTGCTCCTTTAGGTGTCTTTTGTTTTAAAACCGTAAAAAAAGAAAACAAGATTGCTTGAGTAATAGTTCACCTTTCAGGCTTTGCTAGTTACATGGACATACTGTATATAAAAGCCTTACATGTTTTTTGTTACGTAGTCAGAACACAACGGTCAAGGAATACACAAAGGTCTTGATGCAATCCTGCTAAAGACTATATTCAACAGGTGTAGGACCACTAAGATATTACAAAATTAGCAGAATTAACTCCTGCACGGTTGCTACACGAAACAAAAGACTGGAAAGAAACAGGACAGCCATTACTCTAGACTAGTAAATACCCTGTATGTTATTAAAATTCTAACAAACTGTTTATACATTGTACTTTTATATTAAAATATATATAATTAAAATATATTACTTTATGTTTTTCCTTTAACTGCTCAAACATTAAAAACATGATCAGGACACCAATTTCCATACAGACACTTTGGTATAACACCCGAGATAATTATACAAAAAAAAGTACTCATTAACATACTGACAATCAATTTAATAAAAAATAATATTAATATTACTTGAGATATATTGACCAATGGCATGCAAACCCTGCAGTACTGTCCATCATCTCTGAATATAAAATCAACATGCTTTATTATTGGCAACTGTGTGTCTCTTACATAAAATTATTGCATGGCGATGCTAAGTTGTGTGTTACTCTAGATATTTCGCCATCATTGAAAAGTGTTAAATGCCGTTAAGAATTCAGAGTATTGATTACTCTTACAGTGTATCGAAGACATAAAAGATAGAGGTACTTAGGACCTGAAGTAGAAGCTTAAAGAAAACAGAGGTTAGAAAAAATTGCTCTAAACAAAAAAGAAATACCAGTGTTTAAAAAGCCTAGTACAAAAATTGCTATCACTCGAATTTTGAGTGCTTCAAATGCATTTTAAAGGAACCTACTGGAAATACTCATTCTGAATTGTTTTCAGTTCTTCATAACTGTTGATTTTAACAAAAGTCTAGCACAGCTGGCTTTCTTGAGATCACTTTAAGAGTTCAGAGTTAAATGGGAGCAATCTAAACAATCTAAAAGTACAGAAATGGCCTCTGGTAGAGAAAAGGTAGAAGGATCATCCTGAAAGAACACATTGATCTCTCTTTTCTTTACTAGAAAATGTGCTGCCTAAAGACAGACAGCAGTGCTTGATCTCTCAGCATGAATGTATTATGAGAGAGGACACATTTATTTTACCACTTGATCTGCAGCTGGTGCTACCTTTGGGTGTACCAAACAGCCAAATATTTAGCAATAATGTAAAGTAATTATCCCTTCCTTCATCACCGCACAACACCTCACCCATAGACATTAATCCTTAGGATGAAGGCTGGCAGAACTCCCAAAATTGTTAAACATAAAAATCATACTGGACATTAATTACCAAAAGAAGAATCCATATCTGGCAGGATTTTAAGAAAGGTTATAAACAAAAAATGGATCTGTCAATCATAGAAGTCCAATGACTTGCTAAAAAAATACTTTTTTCTTTTCAGTTTTTAATAAAATATTGTGCAATAAATGACGTGTTCCTCTAAGTGCAAAATTTGTCACAATTCACAAACACAAGTGACTCAAGTCTAGTACAAGGTGCTGATTCGTTCTTTTTTTAACATTACGTGTTTATGCTTCACCACTTCTTTTTTCTTCCTATTCATTTTGATAGAAATAAGTGAATGCAAATCAAAATTTTCCTTATCGCACCACTAGGCAGGAGACGCAAAGTTTGGAAGGGCCAATGCAGTCATCGTGACAGAATGCCCCACAACCTTTGCACATGATCATGGCTTTCAGGCGACAGTAACATTTGGATGGAGAGTCGTCCATACTGGAGCTTTCTGCGAATGCCTGCACTGGAGCAGCTTCCCCATGATTAGCATGATCTAATGGATGGTTAGCGGGAATTGTGGTGACAGTCACTGAAAAGGACATAACACCCCCACTACTGCTGGACACTGGACTATAACCTGGAGAACTGCCAGAACCTGCTGAGCTGTGGTTGAGTGCATGAGATGTAGACATATTTATTGTGCCACCATAAATATGTCCAACCACAGGGCCATGACTCTCATAATTTTTATGCTGGTGATGATGAGCAGCCTGCCGGTGATGGCGGTCCATTCCTGTATGGTTTGGCATTTGATATGGCTCTGAGTTACCATGGGGGTTATTGCCAACTTCAGGATATACTTTATGTGACTGGACAACCCGGTTAATTTCTTTGGCTGTAGCCGCAGCATCTTTGCAGTCTGTTAGGACTGAATCTTCTTCTCTGTCTGGTACCTGTCCAAGCGAAGGAGACTCCAGCTTTATCTTATGACTGTGATTGTGGTCAAGTAATGCACTAGACTTTGTATGACTTGGGCTCGTTGCAGTGTAGGAGCCATCACCCAGACCCTGATGCTCTTTCTTGATTCCTGTGAGATCAGGTTGCCCTTTTACGTAGTCATTTGGACTTTTGAATGGCTTTTCCCCTTCATCAGGAGTAATCTCCCCATCTATAAATTCTTTCTTCAGGTTGGCCAAATTGGCATTTATGGACAGGTGAGCACGTTTGTAGCTCTCAGATCCTCTCCCATAGGTTGAGATGTTAAGAAGGTAATGTCCCGACATAGCAGGCTTGGACATCCTCTTCCGACCCATGAAACCCATGGCAAAACTCTGGCTACGTGAGCACTCAGCTGGATAACCAAAGTGACAGATCTCATGCTGCAAAAGCTGTGACCCAGTAATAAATTGTTGAGTCTGTGCTCTTTGCATAAGGGTCTGCAAAATCTGTTCTTGGGTGGCCTTGTTCAGCATTTCCCGATGATGTTGGGCGAGTTCCATGCCACCTGTCCTTGTTGAAATAAGCTGGTTGGGCAGCAATTGCCTTGCTTTTTCGAAGGCATCTGTTCCAAGTCTGGAATGATCATCACTGCTTACCACAGTATCAGTCTCTGTGGTGACATGAGATATTTTCCCTTTATCACCCGAGGGCAGAATGATTGGCTTGACGTCTATTTTTGTGTGTGGTTTTGGGAGGATCTGCTCAAGTGGGACTTCTTTTCCTTGAAGTAGCTGTGTAACCAGGGGGTTATTAGCTGGAATTGAAGAACTGGTCTTAGTTACATGCCCTCCACCTACTGGACTCTCTGATGCTTTTTGACTCAATGTACCAGAAACACTGCTCAAAGCAGGACCTGTAACTGAGATGCATGAGAGTGGAGCTGTGGTAACTGAAGCTGGAACTTGTGTGCCCAAGGACACATTTGAATTTGATGCCTGATGCAGCATTTGAGACCCCGTTTTTTCCATAGTTGAAAGAGCACTTGGCTCTTCAAGAGATCCTTTCCAATGTTTGTTGCCCTCTGTGTTTTTGCCAACGGTGGCTGGTGGTTTTTGTTCCACTGTCTGGACCACATCTAATGGAAAGGGAACAGACTTTGATTGTTCTTTTCCCGTGGTTTCATTACAACTTGAGATCTGGGACTGCTGTGTTGATGGATTTGATAGGGATGCTGGATTTGAACAGTTCCCTGGGGTGGAAAGCCTCACTGAAGGTGTGGCGGCCTGTGCAGTGTTTGCAGATAATGAACTGAGGGTTGAAGTAGTACTGCTGGCTCCGGCCTGTGATGTGGTAGTTTGCTGTAATTGTGCTCTAGAATCACCGACGGGACCGGGAGAGGTCTTGATCTTGGCGTCTGGACAGGAAGGTAGAATCCCTCCCGCAGTTCCCCTTCCTCCAGCTCCTCCCAGTTCTGCTCGGGGAGTGAGCGCCTCTCTGACTGCAGTCCCAGTGTGGCTGGCTCCCCCCTGTGCCCCGCCCCCTCCCCCAGGCCCCGGGCCTGGCACCGCACCCCCCGAGGAAGATCCTGCGGCGGCTGCTGCAGCAGCCGCTGCTGCTGCTGCCCGCTGGGCCCTGGCCAGCTGGGCCTTCGCCTTGATGTCTGCCAAGGTGCGCGCCCCTGTGCGCCCAGTACTGGGAAGGGAGGCTGTGAATGGGGCCCTGGGAGAGACCTGACCCGTGACGGTTGCAGCTGTTAATATCCGTGACACCGGAATCTGCACAGAACACAAAAGAAGACCAAATTACAGTCCCATTCGCAGTCAAGAAGCAGTATTTCCTTGAGAGGACGTTTCCCCCAAAAATGTATTTCAAAACCAGATCTGACATGAAACAGCATTTATGCATGAACTGTATAAACAAAATAAAATGTACAGAGAAAATAGTTCTTTCCGTTTCTGAATAATTCTGAAAATATATACAAATACCTGCATTAAGACGAACACCTGATTTGTATTGAAGCATTCAGAATATCTTCTCTCACTTAAATTCTCTCACTTAAATAGCAGAAATTCCACATGTGAAAATAAAATTTTCCTTGTAAATATATCTAAGCTATATTTGTGCACGTTTTTTGTCTTCATGGACAACTTTAAAGGGCTCTGTAGTTTAAGCCTTACACATGAGACTTACACAAGAGTGAAGGCAAATATAAGGAAATACTGTACATAAATCCCAAATTAGAAGTATAATATTCTGAATTCTGAAAGAAAATGTTCTTCTGCTGTATGTGTTCAATCTGACCATAATTCAAACAGAAGATGGAGTTATAGGAAATGATTCTAATTGCAATAAATATTCTGGTACATTTTTTATTCTGAGTCCAGGCAATACTTTGTCAGTTCTTCAAATGAGGAGAGAAAGCTTAAGTAAAGGAAAAGTAAAGGCTGAAAGTCCTTTCTTACCTTGAGTGGAGGTACCCTTGGCTTAGCAGTGTGTTCCATGCTGTCTGGAGAGCTTTTGGGAGGTGCCTCGCAGACATGGGCCCTCTTCTCTGGGCTAGGCAGCGCCTCCTCCAGGTCAGTGGATGACTTTCTCTTCAGTCCCTCCAGAGTGACCTCCATTTTCTCAGAGTCTGGCACCTTCATGGGGCTCACGCTGCTTGGGCTGTCTGTCGGGGTCGTGGCAACTTCCTTCCTGTCAGGGCTGGCCTTGGGAGTTGTCTGAGGAGACATGCGTGTCTTAGATCCATCCAGCTCCTGCTGGTCTTTTGTCACTTTCACGGTTTCCGTGTCCATTGTCTCCTCTGTCTTCACTTGAGCAGCGACCACGGTTTGCGTTGGCTGAATCAAAGCTGTTTTTTCAGATGCCGGTGCCTCAGGTAGCCTCTCAGGGACAGCTCTTGCCTTGGCTTTGCATTCATCATCACCGGGCTCTGGTTTCAAGCATTCTGATGTCCCGGGGGGTTGTTTTCTTTCATCATCTTTAGTTTCTGTGCTGGCTTCCAGTCTGGGCTCAGCCTTTGCCTCGCTTTTCACAGGAGGTACCTGAACTGAGGGGCTGGGAGAAGTGTGCTGCCTGCCAGGCTCTGGAGTGTCACGGAGTGTTGCTGTCAGCTTTCTGGATTCCTCTATGCTGAGTCCAGAACTGGAATGAAAAGCAGAATAAAATATAAGACAAACACAATCGGAAAAGCTGCAGCTGCCATTGAGGAACAGTATAGTTCTTTGGAAAAGGGAAGAACATTTTAAGAATGGGTTGGGTGGCAAATAGCATATGTCTTCAGTTATGAAAAATAAATGGTTTATTCTTTGAAACTGGTTCAGTTTTCTGCGGTGCAGCTCTGATCATAGGTCCAACTCTGTTTGGTGGGTTTACCACCATAAAAGTGCTATGAATTACCAATCATGCAGTACAGTATGTTTGCTACAGGACTAACTCTACAATGAACAGTATGTTCACAGCATGTTTACAAGTACAACCTTAAGGACGTTATTTTTTTTTCCATTTTTTCCAGAGAAGGCATACAGTAGATCCTGGAATTGATGTAAAGCCTGGAAAATATGATTTGTTCACTTAACATTTTACAGTATGTGCATTAGGATCAGCAGAACACTTTGAATTTTAGCTTTTGTTTGTTTTTTAATTGACAGAAAATAGGTCAGATGGCCTCTTTCTTCTGTTTCACATTATTAACTCGTCAGTCTTCCTGATAAATAAGATAAAGAATATACCCCACATCTAACTATCACATTTTATATTGAATTAAGTTTTATATTTCATAATAATTTATATTTTATTCAATTTTATACAAAGTATTTTATAATTAAAATATAAGGGTTATAAAGTGATATGCGTATTTCACATGAATTAATCTGAGCAATCCCTACTGTTTAATGAATTAAATTCCAGTTATGAGAACCAGTGAAATCAGTTTAATCAGTTCACTATATAATAGTGTAAATTGTTTTACAAAAATGACCAACACATTTATTTTATACAGGACAATGACAATTATTTGAATATTTTAGTCACGTCCCTGTTTATTTAAAAAAAACAACAATGTTAGCTCATTCTTAAAAAATATAATCATTTATTACATTTTATCACAGCAGAGATCAGAATCTGGCCACTCCAACCTGTTTTGGTGTTTTAAACAATTCTCTCACTACTCCTGGAGGACCTGGATCCTTGAACATCAGAGCCCTCAAGGGCTCAAGGACTAGAAAACTGTACTGCATTTGTGACTCAAAAATTATTTATCACATGAACACCTCTGACCTGAATGATGCCCATAAGCTGGACAAAGAACATGGTGATGACTACGCTTTCTCCTGATTGGGGAAGTCAAAGGTAAAAGGGAGGATTCATGGAGCCATCAAGAATGAAATCATCAACTTTCTACACAAGTTCCCTATTGGCTTTTTCACTCAAATCGGGGAATCAATACACCTATGTGACTTCCACATCTACCCCTACTCTAGAGTCATATGACGAAACCAAGGGAGAGTTCCAAGCCAGGCTTGTCCAAATTCTCTGTGAAAACTTGAAGGAAGACTAATTCTACTTGGAGACTTCAAGGCCAGAGTACGAAGAGATGCCAGCCGCTGGAATAGAACAAATGGCATGAAAGAACTAGGAAATATCAACTCCAATGGCAATCTTATTCTTACCTAATGCCATAAACATACTGGAAAAACTACTTGTAGTTTCTACTTCTAGACTGTTAGCTGTCTTATTAATTCAAATTAAGCAGCGATGATCTGTTGTTTTTCCTTTATTAGGGCTTCACTAACTTACAGGAACTGACACAAATGCACAGTATACAGTATATATAAGGAACACTCTTATTTATTAACTTTCATGTACTGTAAGTCAACAATATGTACTGTACATACTGTATATCTGTGTGTAAAAAAGCAAAACATTTACCAGGAAATGTGCCATTTAAATATAATTATTGCTTGTAGTCCTTTCCATAAGTTTGATTTGTTTTCTTTGCTATTCCTGAAGGGTAAGGTTTGGGCTCTAAAAGCCTGAAAGTATTAAATGGTAGAGAAAGCTGTATACACTACTGTTTTACAACCCCCTGTATCTTTGAAGTATGGGAAAAAGACAGCTGGCAAATTGAGTTATGCATCTTGTCTTAGAGTTCTCCATAAATCAATATTAAAGAGTTTTTAGAAGCAGTCTATGTGACAGTTATTAGCTGTAAGGATAGAACATACTGTATTATGGGGATTTTTTAAAATTCCTTAATTGAAACACAGATTTATAGTATGCTTTCCTGATGCTATTGAGCCTCTAATTAGTCGCAGGCTACAATTAGAGACAGGAGGTAAAAGCCTGGCACAGTCCCAGACTGAAAAGGGTTTGACGGCTTTCTTGTTGTGTGCTTTGAGATGATTCACAGTTCAAAGTCAGTTCAGGAGCTTAAAGCCAGTGGTGTGTTAATGTTGTCTGAAGCAAATGGAAGGAGAAAAATGACATTAAGGTTCGTCGTGCTCGTGACTTTTATGAAGGTTCACAGCTTAAAACCACAGTAAAACCACAATATGAAAATACTTGAATTTTGGAAATATGAATAGCCCTCTTATAATGAGGTATATTAACAGTATATATTAGGGATAACTTTCAGAATTTTTGTCAGGTTACATCATTCAGTGGCTCACATAAAGCTAGCAGGGAATTGGCACCACTGGAAATAAATTTGATAACTGACAATAACCCCTTCTGAGTCCAAAATTTCAGGTCATCTTTTTGTATGGGCTGTTTTTGAAGATGAAGTGAACTGTTTTGCAGCCTGAAGCATGACTGAATGTCAGCTTTATGCTTTTATCACCTTCATTGATACTTGCATGATGCTCAAAGCTGAGCTTTCAGATTTGAATGCTAGTTTAGAGTGAGCTGCACTCTTGTGCTTTGTGTATTGTTGCAGCTTTGACAAAGTTTTAAATTTAAATATGCCACAGCACTATGCATGCATATCAGTATATATACATAATAACTAACTTTTTACTGCATGAACAACTTCCTCCTATCTAGATATAAGTATCACACTTCTTGCTCATGTCAGTTTCGCATCCCTTCATTAAAAAGTGTGTGTCTGTGGAGGGGGGTTCTTCTGTTTCTTATGCTTGTGCTGATGGATTAATTCATTGTGTTGGCCAGTTGCACTAAGCCATGATAAGTTCACAGAGGAAAAGGACTATTTCATGTGGAAAGGCCTATGGCCCGCTGTTTAATCACTATGTAAAATCTGCACAGATAAAAGCACAAAATTTAACTTTCAAGAGGTGATATTTTTTAAAAGATTTTCTGAAGAACCTTGAGCAAGTGATTACTGACAAAACAAAAAGAAGCCTAAGTGAAATGAAAAATGAGAAACTGTCCTCATAAAGTATTTATTGTAAAGGTTATTTTGTGTTCAGCAGTAACCTGGGAAATGCATGTATTGAAATTATGAAATGATTCAAATGAGAAATTGTAAAGTTCAATATGAATAACCCAAGAAAATTATACTGAGGTTCAATTTCACACTGACTGCTGCTAATAAATAGACCTCTTTTAAAATTATATTGTGCATGAACCATGACAATATAGGCACTAACACTATACCTGAACTAAAATGCTAACTCTCCTATTATCTGATGTAGACTGGAACAAGAGGCTGTCATTCCAGAAGGATATATGATGCAGAGCTGTGAAATGAAAGTATTAACTTATAACCTATAATTATGCTGCATGTACTGTCTACTGTCTTAACAAACACATTCAGAATTCAGGTTATCCATATGCTGACAAAAACAGTTCAGTTAATTCAGGATTGAGTTTGACTGAACTACTGTATCAGATGTGGAGTTTTTTTTACCCATTATCAACAAATATCATTGATCATCCAGTTTTCACTGTTTGTGTTGAAATGGTAGGAATTCACCTCAACAACAGTGATCCAATCCTGAGCAGATTATAGTATCAAATGCAAAAGAGTGTCTTTCAGTTTTGTCTGCATTTCATGTGAAAGTCTCATGTCTTTCAATTACACCAGACGAGAAGCTGCTGCAAAAACACTGCACCAAAATCAGCACTCTATCCCTGAAACAATAAGTAAAATCAATACAAGATGGCTATGTGGGATAATTATTTTTTATGAACCTACGTAATAGAAATGTTTCCATTTTGACTGTGGTGTGATTTTATCAATGCCTGACAACCCCAGAGTGGGAAGAAATCTGAAAAAAGAAATTCTTGTAAAAAAACTTAAATAGCTTACTTTTGGCCATAATAGCTCTCGAAAAAGCGTTCCTTCCACTGCTCCACTTTTTTCTCTTTCTCGATCTCCTGCCGTATTCTCAGGCGCATCTCAGGGGTGAATTCACCTGGGTAAATAGGAAAGCAAGAACATTAAGTCTCATAGTTATGGTTATTTTACTTGTTTTCTGTGCATTGACTGAATGGAGAACCTATTGTCAAAGAAAAAAAAAGCTTTTAAACCCATGGTGCAAGTGAAGTCAAGGTATTGCCTGTTAGAATACACTGCACGTACTGAATTGTACTCTAAAGTTTACTGATTAGCTGGACATGAGTAAATGCAATAATATAATTACTTTACATGAAATAATATTTCTTCTCAGAACTGTCTGAGAGATATAAGAGTATATTCCTAATTCAGTCTCTTTAATACACAGGAAATATGCATTGGTCTCCTAAGTATAGGCTTTAAACATACTGTATATGGCAACAGTTTGTGTTACAATTAGTGTTAAAATCATTTTTGACTTGAATAATTGAACTGAATTTAATTTTAAGGTAAAGTCAATTTTTTTTAAATCCTTTCTGTTAGGAAAAAAAGCATCAGTGTTTCAGAGCGTCAGACAAAAAAAAATCTGTCTTGAGAAACAAAAGACAGCACATTAAACTCTATAATTACGAAAAGCACTTTTACCTCCTTAAGGCCCGTTTAGTTTCTGTTCACACTATCATGTCTGTTTTTAAAGGACTTTAGAGTGCTATCTTCAATTACATGATTTTCTGCCTCGGTTTGCTTCTCCCTTGTGTGTGACTGCCCTTCAGATAGATCCAGAGCTATCTACAGTATACTTGATTCCAGCTGCAGTCCTTTCCATGTGTGGAAGACCAGGATTGATCCTAGCAACTGTTTTCAGTGAGCTCAAACATTGAAAACAAATCATATGTGTAAATAGAAGGCCATATTAATCAATGTATACTAAAGTTAAAAGGAAAAGATACATTTTCAGAAAAGGGTCAACTTTCACAAGCAGAGAAAAAATGTGTCTTCTCAAAGTATTACTTATTTTTTTGCTCCAAAATTTAACTAAAACATCAGTGCTAATACAGTACATGTATAATCACAATAAAAGTGTACCCTGCAAACACAATCATATTCTACAGTATGTGTGAAGGTCATTTCCATCTAAAAAATGCATGAATGTTTTTTTTTTTCCACAGACGTAAACTGGGCTTGGAATCTAAGGTCTGTGCTGTAAAACACTACATCTAAGCTAGACCCTTTGATTACAACAGACAGTAATAGGTGCCTCTGAGACACCTGACTAAAAAAGTTATATTTATGAACTACTGAAGAGGTCACGGTAAAGAATCCTTATGTCAGTCAGCTGAGGATCAAGGGTGAGCTGGATTCCATCCTAACACTTCCAAGTTTGCTCTCTATTAAAATGAAGAAGTAGTTGGTGAATGTGAATTCTTTTTCACATTTTACGCATTGATTTTATAGATATAGATTGCATTTAGATCATGCAAATGATACAGGTTGTTTTAAAAGGTACCTGAGCCTATTCAAACTATTTTATTAGGGCATCCATTTTCCAATATCTTATAGCATAGCAATAGTATGTACCGTATGCACCTAACGTTTCCCACTTTCCCAGTTTTTTGCTGTAAACCTTATTCATGTTTATGTAAAACTTTACAGTTTCATATACTGTAACACACATCCAATGTATGATTCTCTTCTCACCATCATTAAACGAAACTGTCAAAACTCAGAATTCTCCTGTTTTCTGTATCTCTTTTCCACCATTTAACACATAAAATAGTTTACCACAAGCTTCTGTACGGTCATTGGGGTATAATAAAATTATTACACATAGTGATTTCATTGGAATAATTCATATTAAGTTTTCAGATGTGTATACAGTATGTTAATCCTTTCATGGCATTTATCTCTCTGATAGGTCCTCTGCTTTCCCATATTCCTGCCTAATTTGTGGAAGATACCACAATGTCAGAGCCCACTAGTATTTACTGCAATTGCGCACACAAGAACGTGCTGCATCTTTCAAAATTAGTTCAACAATGATAAAATCAAATATCCTTCTGGGACTGCAGCCATGCAGATAAAAAGAAATTATAAAAAAATACAGACCCTGTAATACATTTGATTATTCTCTTTTCTGATTAGTTTGCAGGACTACACAATTAATCCTACAGGGGTTCTGAAAGGAGATATTTCAGAGGTCTAATGCACTGAACCATCCATCAATTCATTTTCTAAATCAATACCCAGTACAGTGTCACGGAGACGCCAGAGCCTCACCTGGCAAGCAATGGGTTCAAGGTGGGATACACATTGGACGGGATGCCAGTCTGTCACAGGACACAGACCCAAACACTGTTACAGAAGCCAATTAATTGACCAGTACATCTTTAGACCGTGGGATGAAACCAGAGCACACGGAGAAAACCCATGCAAACATGGGATAAACATAAAAACTATGACTAAATAATAATTTTTTAATTTAAATTTTATTTAAAGTTCTACATTTTCATTGGAGCTGTATGTGTATTCTAATATTTTATTCACTAAAACATTTCATTTGGAAATGAGAAAGTAAGAGTTATTGCAAGCCAAAGTCGGATTTCATCAATACCCACCTTCTGCTAGTCTTTCCTTCCATGACTGAGCTGCAGATGTGAAGAATTCATTATTCAGTGCAGAACTGCTGAGCTTCAGTACTCCATCTGCACTAGCCTAACAGAGGTAAAGAAAGAACAGCAATCATATTAACAGCATTGCAACTGCACTGCCATTAAAACAATAAACTACAGTACCTAGGTAGAATGGAAGCCTATTCTTATGTACTAACTTAGGAGAGAAAACAAAAATCAGTCTTTATTTTCCATGTCATGATTAAACATTAACAGCTCATGCACAAAGTAAGAGAAAAAGACATTATAATTTTTCAGAATTGCTTAAAAAACTGTCCCCAGTTTTGAAACTTGAAGAATATATCTGATTACTTATGTCTACAAAACACATCAGTCCATTTTTGCAAAACATGAATTCTTTCAGCAATACGGCACACTATATTCTACACAGAACTACTGACGTTTCAGATTATTAGATTTTGGTCCTGAAAATCCATGCTTAGATGCATTTTACCTTTATTTGCATATTAAATCTCTAATCAGATGGCTTCTATCTCAATAATAAAGACATTGCCATCCCTATTTTTAAGGGGAACAGTATCTTTACAGACATTTTAAAAGGGGGAATACATCTATTCATAAACAAGGCCACTCTTGTAACAAGAAGAACAAATCTTTGTGTTTGTTTTAACAAGGAGAACAGTGTTCCTTCCTGATCTACCCCAGTTTAAGCACTGTTTTCCATTAAACAAATAAAACAAGCAAAATCATAATCTCAAGTAGTTAATTTAACAGACAGAATGGCACCATGCCTAATGACCCAACACATTTTAAATTTCATTAATTTTTAAGTACTTGTTTCAGCATCAAACTAGACTAGTAAAACCTAGACTTAGCTGCTTATTCTTGAGCTCTGTGTGCTACACTTTTGCACTGCTACACTTCTTTATTAAGTAATTCAGCCTTTAGGTCACAAACTTGCAAATTCTTAAACAGACAAACCACTATAGATCCAGCAGTGGTAGACAATATGGTGTGTTTTGCAATTGTTAATACAGTAGGTCTCCAACACTCTGTGTCCACAATTACAGAAATAACATATAGTATAGTACTTGGTGAATATTCTAGCTACGTTATGATACAAGTGCTTCACTAATAAAGGAAAATGATAAAACAAAAGATTTGCATTAAAATAGACAATAAAAGCACAGTGCTAGACAACAGCATAGGTCCATAAAATACTAAGCTGTTATATACAGTGGAAAAAGAGAATAACTGCTCGAAACCAAAAGTGAGCACAAAAATGGAATTGTTTTTTCAAATATATTTTATTAGGGCACCTAATTAGTTCAACTCTGTGAATGAACATAAAGAGTCAAGTGCCCTGAAATCCTTAGCGAGGAAAAAAGAACAAGGTGATAATCGAACATACTGTACCTCAACGCGAGTAATATATTGAGTACACCTACAACATAACGATCAGTCTTTTCAATCAATACCAGGGAAATTAATGGAAGGAAACAAAGAATCAAAGTTTTCATACAGACATGGTTTTTATGCCTTCTAAAATCAAAGAGATAAAAGACATAATTAGATTAATGCAAGCAAAAGTGAGTGACTTCAAGAAAAAGTTAGACCAGACCCCTTTCTGTGGGAAAGCTGAAAGACAGAGGGAAAATGTAAGACAGAATGTTAATGAGATCTGAGATGTTATTGATAGTCTGCACCGGCTCAGCAAGGACAAACTAGGGAATTCTCAGCCTCCAGAGATCTTACTGTAGTCTTCAGTGAGACCACTTATCAAGAATACATTTTAATGAAATATCGTTCATAACAAAATAAGATTTAAAATTTTAATTACCCCATATAAAGTAATACAATAATAATTTAAATAACAACATAAGATATACAATGATAATATTACATGAGATGGGATCACGGTGACAAAGAACAAGACAACAACATCACAGCTGTACTTTTAGCTTGTTTTGATTTTATCTAAGTAGACCTACAGTAAAAATATACGATTCCAACTTTTGCCACAGAATTAATCTCCTGTATTTTTAAAGCAACATATTAAAATATAAGATTGTTGGTAAGAGATTGATAATTGCTAACATATTAAATGGTTTATAGAAGACTCACTGTATTCCACATTATTTTTCAGCTTTTAACAGATGACATCATAACAAAATAAGTCAGGATTGTACACTTCTACGATCCTCCAAAACTTTCCGGGTTTTAATACAACCCAAGAGAAAAATGGGCTGTTAATACAATGGAACACCTTTATATAAAAAGTGTAACTGCAATGCATTCTCCTGATTCAAGACATTTGCGATGCATTTTCTAGCCTTTACAATAAAGTCCAGCTGCCACTTACCAATAACTGAATTCAAAGTTAAAACACCTGTCCTTTATTCACACTCATTTAGTATTCATTAGAAACCTTGCCTTTGTAAAGCATTCTCCTCCTGTTGCCAATCAAGTAACTAATGAATTTTATCTCTGGCAAATGCTGTCTTTGAGAAAAACTGCAACAGAATACAAATAACCCTCTTAACACAACAGATGGGGATAGTTTATTCTTCAACACTCACTATAACAAAACCCATTAGATGAGTCCTATATCATTTGCCATGAACAATTTATACGGTATTATATTGCCATGTCTGGAAACAGATGTATGCAAAAATGTACTGAAAAATCCTGGCTGTCAATATGCACCATAATGCACCTTGGACATTCTGCCCATCAGTGACTCAAAGAAAAAAAAATGAAAGTCTGTACTTGGCCCGATTATATCCTCAGCACAATTCTAGTGAGGCTTCCTGTAACACCCTAAAACCAAATGACATTTGGAAGTGAATGGACAAGGAATAAATTCTCGCCTGGGGGATAATTATCACTGGCAACACAGCTTGATGTGACAGGCAAGCCAGGCATTTAAGATATGGCTGATCTGGGCACTGGCCAAGGCTAGCGCATGTTCTTTGTAGGGAAATGTTAAAACATTAAATATAGTTCTGATATTTACACTCCCAAAGCTGAAGGAAAGCTATGGTAGAATTGCAATGAATGACTCACTGTTATTGAGCTGTTGTGGGATGATGTGGAATGTGCCATGAGCTCATAACTGTCACAAAAAGATGACTGAGCTTCATCAAACTGTTTGGTGGTGGTGGAAGGGTGTCAACAATAAGAAACAAGTAAACTCCTAGACCATCATATAACTCTTTTCAACTTGGGCTAGTGAAACGAAAAACTGAGGGTTTCAGAAATGCAAAATCTGGTTTCACATCCTAGTACCTTAAACAGAACACCTAATCATGCTTTGTAAAATGCAAAAGATCACGTCTTGTCAGTGATTGCCTGAGCTGTGTTAGGACCAGCTAATCATCACAGAGAAGATAAAAAGAATTGGAAGAGAAGGTAGAGATTTTTGATAAAGCCCTATGTCAGAAATAACTGTTGATTTTGCACACTGGATGAAAAGATTTCTGTCTGACTGCTAAGGTTGGAAGAAACACATCTAACTGAAATATTTCACTATTATACGGCAGAAGCAATAATGAAGTGAAACAGCCTAAGGTTTGAAGAAGAGTGAAGCGTGCTGATGCCTCATCCTTTATTAAAAGCAAATGTTGCCCTGTTGCCAATGCTTTCAATCCTGACTCCTAAGAAAGAAACATTTAGCCCCATATCTATTTCAGTGATTTCTTGTACTTGAGAAACTGCCTGGATATTTGCAGCCTAGTAGGGAAATGGTAATATCGCACTTGCCAAAGTGGGAGTTGAGCCCACATCTTTCCAGCTAAGAGTCTAGAACCCTAACTACTACTACAAACTGCTGCCCAGAGATAGCTCGAAATTATAAGGGAGCATTGCGACTTCTAAATTTCTAGAACGAATTACACTTCCTACATTAACTTCTAGTGTGCTAAGAGTTTGCGTCAGTCACAGCGAATATAGAAGATTAAAGCGGTGGAACAAGTAAGTCATGATACCACAACATTATTAAACTTCAAAGCCATCGACATTACAGATAAAGCCTTGGATGAGTCAGATAATCTGACCGACTTGAATCCGTACTTCCAGATTCAACAACATACTTTCTGAGAACACCACAATGGTAGAATCTGAGTCAACCCCCGGAGACACTACATTTGCAGTACTGGGACAGTTCCAACACATGGGGAACATTTGCTAACGTGAAACCTTGGGTTATTCACACCACTGACTGTTTTATGTGGTGGAGTATCACTTCTATCATCATATATATATAAGGAAAATGCAGTGATTTTGATGCAGTTCAGATTTACTCTGAACTGCATCATCCATAACTGAGGTTCAGTATTAATCCATAAACATAGTTTGTTGGCCTCTCCTTTACAGCATTTTAATTGAAACTTTTCACATGATTGTACTACAAAGCAACGTTGTCTGACAGAAGTGACTGCATTCCATAGCTGCTGTGTCACTACGTAAAAATCAAAAATCTTCTTTGTGCTCTGGGCTCAGTACTTTAGTAAAGGAGATTAAAGGAAGCTTATGGCGTGTCAATTTGACTAAATTCTTGCTTTGAAGGAGTGTAGTACCTAAAAACAATGATACAAAAATAAAATTCTTATCACAAAGTCTACCATAAACTGGGTGTCTGAAGAACTAATGCAATCTGACATTTTATGAATCTGGAAAATAGACTTAAAGTTACATTATCAATGACTGGTGAGACAAAAAATAAACACTACTGATCCCTAAAAATGCCATTTTGGTGTCAATCCATTTCCTGCATTGTAAGACCTATTTTATGCATACTACACCTGTAGCTTACAGCTCTATTTTTTGTGCTTTGCTGTGCTTCAGCCATGAAACATTACTAAGAGGGTTTTGCTGAAGTGGGTTACAAGGGATGCTCCTCCAAAGGCAGGACAGCTGTTACCATGTTTTAAGCACCAGACCATGAATTGTCAACATATTTTTTGAACTGATACAGAACAAGAAAAAGGACCATACAGAGAGACTGACCTGCCTGTCGACCTCTGGGAGGAGGTGTAAGAGACGGTGTTGACAGTCTGGAGGTAACACTGAGAACGTGTGCTTGTTTATCAGGGCCCGCAGGTTGGTGTTGACCAAGATGGAGTCTGGCGTTTCCACGTCAATTTCCGCACACTTTGTACGTTTCAGCTGCCCTGAACCAAAGAAATAAGAAAGACGTTACCACTGTCAAATGCTGTCACTTATCACCACTGAGTGTATGACACTTTTGGATTTTGAATCGACAGTTTATTGCACAACTCCCTGGGTATTATAGAGGGTTTTATGATTTATATATTTCAGTTTAAATTTAATAAAAATCCTCTTGGTTTATTTGGTTTATTTATTAGAAAGCTATGAGGGGGTTTGCTTCAGCATGATATCGTGAAAAATAAGACTGACTTTTCATATACATTTACACTACTCTTACACAGGACATACTTAATATTTAGAAATGTTTTTTAGGAAAGCAGAAAGATTCCAACAAAAGGAGGCCCATGCATATGGTTTTATTTCTCTCTATTACCCGTAATCTGCACTTGTTGGAGCAAACACCTTGAAGAACGAATTCCCCTTGGGAGCCCTCCTGGAAAGGGACAATGTCAGATTTCAGTAACTGATGACACCTAACCTGCGTGTGTTTGGTACAGTAGGTGGGAGGAAATACCAGCGCCCAGTGAAAACACATGCATACATGGCCAGAAAATGTAGATCCTGAGCTGGAATCCAACCCAGGGCTCTGGAGCTGTGCTGCCCCTATTTATCTGAATATTAATCGAGTTTTTACAGAACTATAACAACATAAAAACGTGTTCATATGGGGTAATAAGTTATTTTTCACTGGTCAGTTGTAGACCAGTCCAAGAGGGAACCATGAGTCATAAAGGATAGGTCTCTGTTTCACTGAGAAGTCCACAATGCATTTCTGCATGGTCTGTGGGGTGGACAGATTTTTTGAAAACCTGAGGCCAAAGATGCCCCAGATTGTCAATTAGAGTGTTTCAATTCCCACTAAGACTGCACATTTATTGCTAACTGCATTTGTTCAGAATTCAGAATTTATATATTCCACATATACAATAAACAACATATTTGGAACATGAAAGCATTATTACTCCTGTAAAAAGTCTGAAAGCTAAAGATGGCATGTTACACAAGTATTAAAAATCCATCAGGAAGATTAAGAAAATAATGCTGAATTCAATTCACTTGTACACGGGAGGTATTCCGCAGTGCAGCGCTGCAGAGAATGGGTGGAATTCAGGTTTTGCCGACATTTATGTGAACAGATGCTGACAACTGGTCAATTCCACTGGACTGCACACGTACCCACTTTGTGACTAAAGGCCTGTATTACTGTATATTTGGTTTAATTTAGTTTTACTGTTTGTTTGTTATCCAGCAAGTAGGCAAGTCAGAATAGATCATTTTATGAGCTTTATAATAAGGTGGAATTAGTTTGATTAAAAACAGTTGACGTCTACATGCAATTTCACTGAACATACGGTACCGGGGTGGTAAGCCCTTGTCCTGAAGACCACAGCAAGTTTTATGGATCACTCTTAAATCATTGCTGTTCCAACTACATTAATTTCTATGCAGCCAGAACAATTTTATTTTGACCACTTACACAGGTGGTGTTTCAATTAAGTAATTTAGAGATCATCCATCCATTTTGAAACCTAATTTCTTCAATTTTCTTCCAATTCAGGGTCGCGGAGGAGCTGGGGCCTATCCCAGCAAGGGTACCCAGGCAGGGTACACCATGTCTTCAGACTGCGGGATGAAACCAAAGCATTCAGACCCATGCAATCACAGGGATAACATACAAACTCCATGTAAATAGCACCCCAGACAAATATTTGAACGCAGGGCCCCAGTGCTGCAAGGCAGAAATGTTAACCACTTCGCCACTGTGCCACCGAATTTAGAATTCATATGAAATTAAAAACTGCCAAATGTCAACATCCACAGTTAGCTATTCGTTAACTTCACAGAACCAATTAACTTCCTAAACCGATCACAACTGATCAAGTCCCAGGTCTTGACAAAATTGAAAATTTAAGGCTGACTATCAAGATCTGCTTGATAATGGGTCTCCAGGACCAATGCTGGCCACCCTTGGAGTATACAGTAGTCTTGGAGTTTGGGAATGTCATTTATTTAAACAAGAAAGTAATTCTAAATGAATGCATTAAGATAGAGATGATGATTTGTATACCATCTGTCTTATTCTGGTTGCGTAACAATGCAGCAACACAGAAATGAGGAGAGCAGCTACTGACAATTTTTAAGTGAAGTGAGCGGATATGCATACAAGCAGCATTTTTTAAACACAGAGAATTGTCAGACAGCACATTGCATTGGTTTTAGCAGCACTGTTTTGTTTCTCAGTCTTTCACTTCATTGGTCTACCAGCCAACTATTTTGGGAGATAAGAAGTTGTGACAAGGGGCGGTATGATGGTGCAGTGGTTGGCATTGCTGCCTTGTAGTGCTGGGGCCCTGGGTTCAATTCCTGTGGTGCTGTCTGCATGGAGTTTGTATGTTCTCCCCATGATCGTGTGGGTTTCCTCTGGATCCAGTTCCCTCCCACAACTGGCTTCTGAGAAAACTGGTCCTGGTGTGAGTGTGTACATGCTTGTGTCTGTGTGCAGTATGTGCCCTGCAATGGACTGGTGTTCCATCCAGGGTGTATCCTGCTTGTCACCTACAAGCCTGTATTGGATAAAGCAGTTAGAGAATGCACGGATGTTGCGACAGATGTAGCAATACCACTGCCAGGATTCGATCACAGCCACTCAAAGTCACCCCTGACTTCATAACCACACTATAAACCATGCGAAAAGATGGGACTGCAGGGGAATTTAGTGCTCTAGAGATTACGAAGGATCTCATAATCTCTCATGTCATCTTCTGTATCAGGCTCAGTGCCACTAAGCATAGTTATGTATTTTGTGCAGCATTCTTTTGGTTTTCTACATTTCATTTTCATATAGATAACGCTGCATAGTCACCACAAAAAGGGACAGCCCAAGCTTTTATACCTAGCAGTGTTCTTTTGGAATGTGTTTCACTGTTATCAGTGGCAAAGGCACTATGGGTAAATTCAAATTCCATCTGGTCACATTTTGGAAACTTGATGTTTAATCACCTCACACGTAGAACAGATGTTACAATTCAAATACAATTTCCAGAGTATGTTTATTTTCATCCCGCAATTGCATCCCTTACATATACAGTATGTCTATATGAATGTACTTAGGGCAAAGCTAAATTGGAATTGCTAGCATTAGAGTTTAAACTGCTGGAAATGTTCAAAAATACCTTTCACTATTTCACCTCAAGAATTTCTTTATGCTTCTCAGTGTTTTTGCCTTTCAGACAAAATTATTTTCTTCCTGCCCTCCATGGCACAAAATGTGATTAAATGTTGCAGAGTGCAAAATATTTTTTAATTTGGTGCTAGTGGCAAACACAGGGGAAAGAGTTTTATCTGAGATCTCTTAATTCCATTTGAAAATGCAGTGCCATCTGAAAATGACGCATTGCAGTAGAGGGTTTAAAAAGGAAATGAATTACACACAATGAAACCAATCCATCAAAAAAAGAGAACTTTGAAAATCTCCTTTTCCCCAGCAACTTCAACTAAATTAACCCTTACTCTACTGATAGAAATGATGGTCTGGCACTTGTAAAATCAATACTCCTAATACTTTAGTTATTTAAATGCTAACTCTGATAACTATTAAATGTGACAACCATGACAAACATTTAGCAGTTAATTTTAAGAAGGGCAAACGGAAGATATTATGTAGATAACATACTTACAATACTAAACATGGGGAACATCAATTCTGTTGTTGTTTTTCACTTATGTATCGGCAGTGATAATTTGTAAACTTGCATGTGAGAAAGAGAAAAAAAATAAGAGCAGCATCCAGTAATCTATCTTAATATATCTGTCCAATCTGAAGAGTCTGGCAAACACTGCTTTGGCTTTCTAAAGATTAAAAGAAGCAGTAGGGCAGCCGATCGTAAACTTGCTTTACTCTTTTGATAAAAGTGGCTTTCCTGCACATTAATAAAATGAAATAGCACTTGTGCAATTTGTTCTCCTGCTAGCTTTGAAAAACAATCTCTAAATTATTTTTCACATCATATTATATTATATAATTATATATACTGTATTATCATGTTATTATTTCTAACTTTCTAAAGAATACACGCTGCAATACCTAAAAAAACATATAAAAATCCCTTAATGTGCTCTGAAAAACAAGAGGGTACATTTTTCATGAGCTATAGTTCACTGCAAGTTGTGTCCAGTGTGCAGAGATCTGTTTTTATTATGCTCAAACCTGGAATGGCAGCATATCTTCTAAAAACCAGACAAACCTATAGTAATTATTATGAATGCAGTATAAACATTAGGATTAACAGACCTCTTTATTCCATATGTATTGTACAATGTAAAAACAAATGTTTAATATTGTTAATGAACAGACTAATATATATTAGAGTATGTAACAGATTATTGGTAATTAAGCCAAGAAGCTGTACTTTCAAAAAACATCTGGGATTCATTAGGGTAAATAATGCGGATATGCTTTCTAATTATGTATCTTCAAAAACATCTTGTACCTTTGTTAAATTGTAATTGTTTTCCAGTAAGGATAGGGGATGGAAGATGGAAGTATCCAGGAAATCAATCTTCTTACAAACATAAACGTGGGATACAATTTAAAAGAATAATCGGCATGCATTTTTAGAATTTGTGTTAAGAATTATGCTAGCAAATGATATTTAAAAGGTAACTGTGTGCGTATACAGTATATGTATTCTTGTAAACAAAATGTAACCAACATATAGCAAACACATCTAAAATAGTAGGTGGCATAATGGTGCAGTGGTTAGCATTACTGCCTTGCAGTGCTGGGGCTCTGGGTTCAATTCCAGACCTGGGGTACTATCTGTGTGGAGTCTGTATGTTGTCCCCATGTTTACATGGGTTTCCTCAGGGGGCTCCAGTTTCCTTCCACAGTACATAGATAATGGCAGGCTAACTGGCTTCTGGGAAAATTAGACCTGGTGTGAGTGTGTTTGATTCTGTATGTGCCCTGTGATGCACTGGTACTCTGCCTTCTGCCTGTTGCTTGCCGGGCTAGGCTCCAGCTCCTTCATGCCCCTGAAGATGTAGTTAGAAAATTCATGGAAGGATGATATTGATAAAAGAACGTATCTACAATAATTGCTGAGACAAAATTATGACAAGTAATTTTACTTTTTTCTTATTCCTGCAAAAGACTTCAAAACTTTTTTTGTTACCCCAGAACACCCATTATCCATAGTTTTCAACACCATAAAATGCATGTGCAAAATTATGGTGTGTATACTGTACTGTATATATGCTAGTTTTCTTGGAAGTCAAACAAAATGCACTCTTAGAGTATAAACTCAATGAACAAAACTGTCAGTCATTTATTTCTGTGAGATTCACATACTACTATGGTTTCATCTGTTCAAGGTACAGTCTTTATATTCCATGATAAAGTGGGCACAAACGTCTTCGTCTTCTACATGTATGTTTTAATGAATTTCATGGAGGGTCAAATACAGACAGAAAAAGAAAAAAGTAAAAAAAAACCATGTGCAAACACGTCACTAAAAACAAAACAAAACTGGAACTTTTTGGTCTAAATGCAAAGCATCACATCTGATGGAAATCCAATGTAGTGCATCACTCAGTCAACACCATCTCTATTGTAAAGCATGGTGGTCAGCTTCTCATCAACAGAGACAGAAGCTTGCCAAAACAGATGGGATCATTTTCAGTCATTTGGTTATATCCTAAGGTATGCAACAAAGGGCTGAAGTATGTACTGTACGTAAATACCGTATAGAGTATTTGGTCTGATTCACCTACTGTAGATGAGGAAATGGTAGCCTAAACGTGAGGACCCCCTCCTCTATTGCAAGGATCGAGTTAGGGAGCTGCTCCAAAGGTCTAGATGTGGTAACAGGAGGGTTGTCAGAGAGACATACAAAGGGAAGTGAAATACATATATATGCAAGCAAGCGGAAGTGAAAACTGTTCCCCATAAGCAATACCCAAGCAACTTGAGAGGTTGAGCAAATATACCAAGAAGAAGGGGCAAAAATTGTATCAAGCCGGCGTACAAAGTTGATAAAAACTTACCCAAAAAGACTTGTGGCTGTAACTGCTGCCAAATTTTCTACCAAATGTTGAGTTCTCAAGTCTGAATGCTTATGCAATCAACATATTTATCTTTTTCTCTTTAGTTTTTGCTGACGTTTTCTGTAACATATCTTAACCCCAGAAGTCTTCAGTTTGAGCACTGGGAGTATTTAAAAGAATAAAATATTAATTTAAAAGTATTGATGCATCATTTTGTAATTTCACATAATGGACCACAATTGGAAGTGTCTGATTATTTTTGTAAGGCTCTGTATGTTACAATGTCTTGTTTACTTATTTCAACTTTAAAAAAGGTGACAGTGCTTATTCTTTGAAACTCTGCAGGAATAGCTGTCCTACAGAGATCAAGTATACAGTATGTTGTCACATATACAGTATTCTACCTGATGTGTCACAGACAGACATTTTGGTCTTTTATAGTCAAAGGACCATAATCCATGCATAATCTGGACCATAGATCATATAGCTTATCTACTATCTTTGTGTAAAGTAATCTGAAATTGATTGATTACACTTCTATCATTTTCCAAAACATTTCTTTAGCAGTTGAATGTGTTATTCCAAGGCTGCTATAAACACTGAGGCTGTAGATCCTAAATTAAATGGTCCTATTTAAATGAAATGGATATGTTTTCAATTTTGTATGACTTAACAGCCAGACATATACATATACATTTGAATTTTATTGACACAACTCTAAACTGCATTGTTAGCATATTTTTAAATGACTTTTAACATATATCTTACAATGTAATGAAACTCATTAGGAATAAGTTTTTAATGACAAATACATTCTGGTCTCCATTTTTCTTTGTGAATTTTTAAAATTTATATTTGTCACTTTTTCTGTGATTTAATGGGAATTAATATTATAATATAATATTAATTTAATTATAATTAATTAATGTTAAAATTAATTGTGATTCTATTAAAATTATATTATAAATATTTCAGTTTTATAATGTTGCACTTATTTTTTCTAATATAAACATAAGTTGTCTATATCTCTTTCTTTTAAGGAAGCATAAAAGCAGTATAAAATTCTAGTTTAAAGAAAGCCATATTACATAAACTGGATTATATAATTATGTTTCTGTAATAAAATAGATATTACAAAAAAAAGAAAAGACTTGAGCAATATTCTTCCTGAAGATTTATTCACAATAATTAGATTAAATGCGTTGCTCAAGGCTTGGCAAAGGCATCTGACAGTTTTTTTTAGCATGCTGTAGCTTCAGGGGTAAAACAAAGATTGAGAGAAGAGGTAAAATAAAATATCACCTGTGCAGCATTCTATCCTTTTAGTGTCACTTTTATTACTCCTATGTATCTTCATGTCAAACACGTCATTTCAATGTATAAAAGATGCCTTGATTGTTCTTGTCATGTGCAATTTTGTCTCAGGGAAAATAATGTCATTATTCTGAGTATTTCAGACTTAATATTACAGAGGGAATACACCATGCATTTTACATAATACCTATATTATTGTTTTATTACTGGTTATGAAGCTGTCATAATTAAAACACAAACTAAAATATCTACTGCCAAAGATCTCTTGGTTGTTCCAATTAATACTTTTTCTTCTATTTAGGGAAAAGATAAATACTTTGCTTTTTACAAAACGAACCCTAAGGGCCATAAGCTTCAACACAAAGTTTACCAGATTCCTCTTTAAAGGAATATCTTTTTTTCACAAAATCACAACAGAATGTAATGTTACCATTGTGCAAATTTTATGTAACACCTTACAAATACAAAATCTATGTCTCTAAAAATGTTAGACAAAAGGTGATTTTCCGAAAACAGCAAGTCGCTGACATGTTGTGGACACTGCTGTGATGTAGCATTTAGCAGTCTTTTCAGTTGTTTAGTCAAATACTAATAATGCCAAAACAAGACAATGAATACAAAGGGATAGTGTGCTTACTACTTTGACATTAATTTGCCTGACTTAGGAAAAGACACAACTGGTCAGAGATCAGCGCTGCCACATCCCCCCTCACTAAAGAGGTATGAACCAAGGAGAACTGCTGCAACAGAGAGAGTTGTGCTAGAAAAGATGTGCTCAGTTCTTGTGTTCAGCCCTGGAGCTTTTATGAGCTCAGAAATGGAAGTGCAAGATTAGAATCTGACTTCCACCCCAATTTCTGCTCAATAACACCACTTCAGTTCCTTGGTCAAATTATAATATTAGGGACAGTGTGGTTAGTGCTTTGGCTTTAATGTGCCTGGCCGTGGAAAGGACAATGCTGGTTGGCAATTAGTACTGAGGAACAGTAAGAGCAAGTCAGTTCAGCCAAGGTTTTTGCTGAACTGAGCAGACTGTGTGTAAGTAATGAAAAGCACACATGATGCACTATTGAGTTTGTTTGAATGAGTAGATTTGAATATGCTGTGAAATATGTGAATATGTGGTGGGTAGTAAAAAACACTGCAGCGGCCTACAGGAGTAGTCTGATGTGGAAAATGAGAGGGGCTGTTTGCTGGATGTAATGGATAAGAACATGTTCCGAGCTTAACCCCTGAAAGAGAATGAATATAAGTTGCATATGCAGTTGGAAATGTTGGGAGGGGGAAGATCTGAGGGCTGACATCGACCAGTTGGACACCAACCAAATAAATAAAGGGTTAACCCCCTAGACTTTAGCTGTAGCTACATAGGCCTGAGCACTAGGGACAGCATGAGAGTGAATAAGGAAGCCCAGGTCTGCTGATGCAGTATGCTTGCACCTGCGGGGAAGAGTGGGAGTCAGCAACTGGAGGCCCCTGTGGTGGACAGTGAAAGAAAGATAGTAGGGTGAGAAAGAGATGAAATAACAGATATCTGTTTGAGCTGTTGGTGTGGAACATGGGCGCTTGACCAGAAATGGAGACAAGAAAGAGGTAATGAAGGAGAATGGAACAGGCAAGATTAGAAAGAGAGAGGGAAGGATAAGGGGGACAAAACTGCAGCAGTTGTTTGTAGTTTCTGGAAAGTTTGCTGACATCAGGAGACCAGAAAGAAAAATGCAAACACTATGGTGGGTGTAAGGCCTCTTGCTTTTGGTGTAGGTTTGGGGCTAAAGTGAAAGCAACTCAGATCCTGGATGTACATGATGAAGGTAATGTCCCAGCAAAGCTGAATGTGACACTAGTCTGTCTATAATGAAGCACACTATGCAGAGTGCTAGAAAAGATGTGTGCAGCACTGTACTGTGTCTGGAAACTCTAATGAACAGGAAAGTGGAAGTGCAAGATTAGAACTTAACCTCCACCTGAACTACTGTAAAATAACACAATATAATCAGAGGCATGGTGCTGAGGTAGTATTTGACTACTTTGTAAAATATTTACTGTTGACTTACCTAAAAATAAATAACTTTGTGGAAAACTTTAGTGGAATGCATCTCTAAAGAAAGCACAAAAAGATGTGCACCTAGACACAAATATAAAAGCAACAGGCTGAACACACTCACTTGCATTCAGTCTGTCAGATCTCTGGGACACCTTCTTGACAGTGGCAGAAGAAGACAGGTCAGTTTTCACTGAGGATGAGGAGGAGCTGGAAGTGGAATTCTGGGGGCTAGCGGACCGCCTGTCTGACTGCTTCACCTCCCATTCTGTGAAGATAAAGAGGCAGACTCAGGAGCCTTATTCTCCAGAGCAAAAGCACCCTACTAGCTGAATTATGTCATAATGCAGCCTTGCCCACCTTAGAAAAATGCATTTATAAAGAAACCTGCCTTTCATATCAATGGTTCTGCCCCAAAGCCACAACCACTGGCTTTGGGTGCACCAAAATACTGCACAAAACTCCTAAAATCCAAATGTCAACATTACCTCTTAGGTTATATGCAGGTTACAAACAAAATGTTAAAGGGAAGGCCACAGCACTGCCAAAAGAAAATACATCCACAACAAAACAGATTTGTACATCACAAAAGAGGCTTATCTGCAGGTTTTATTATAGACATAGAAATAGTCAACAAAGAAGAAAGCATTCTGCATTCTTGCCTGCATTTGAAAAAGTGCTTTTCATTGATTTATATACAGTATATAGTATACTGTATACTGTTCACACAAATTATAATAAGTTACAAAATCCATATCTACTAGGATTTTCATATGGGCTATATTCATGATGGGCCGGTATGTGCTATGACAAGCAAGCATTAAGAATTTTTAAGATTATCCTGACTGATGTGATAACACAGGAGTGTAGATGTTATTTCCTTTACTTCAGATTTTTGGAACATGTGTCTTTAAAAAATTGATATTTTTGGCAAATGACACACTAGATAAACAGCCATATGTGGATAGAACCTAATGCTAATTGAGACAAGTTCAAGAATAACATGTACTTAACCATATTTCAGCTAAAATTAAACAACACTTAATTGGACAGACATTAAAAAGTGATAGTCTATGGTGCTACAAGGTTATTTGCAAATGTATTAAAATGTAATACATTTACTAATTAATTGTGCTTTTCATTCTGATCCCAAAGTTCTTTACACATACTGTACAAGAGGGAGCCCATGTCATCTACCACTTACAGTAAGTGTAGCACCCACTTTAAATGCTGCACAGCAGCCATTATGTGCCAGCAGTGTCCTACAGTGGAGGTAGAGCACTTTTTTACACAAAAGGGTTGAAGGAGAATGGAACGAGCCACCCATCTTTGTCAAAGCTGATATTCAAGCTTCTTTCAAGAAAATCAAACAGGCTAGATAGGACAAAAAAACTCATTTCATTTGTAACCTTATTTTCTTTGCATTTATAGTGAGAAATGACTCCACAGTTTGAATTAAAGGGGATCTTTAGAGAGGTGAAATGGTTCAAGACCGGAATGGAATTTAGCCAGGTCACTCTGGGCATTGGTTTGGACATACAGTAATGGTACACTGGGAAAAGTAGCACTTACTGGTCCACCAACACCACTTACAGCATAAGACCAACATGATTTTCCTTTGAGGTCTCCCTTTCCAGCACTAACAATGCCTAACCTCACTTAGCTTCTGAGATCAGACAAGATCGGGTATTAATACTGCTGTAATTATAACAGTTGTAACAGCTATACCTCTGAGCTCATCTTGCATACTATCAATTCATCTATCCATTATCTAACTGAATGGGATGCCTGTTCATTGGAGGGCAGACGGACACAAACTCTTACTCTTTCAATTCCTGGGCTGCTATCACTATGGAGTTTGTATGTTCTCCCCATATTGGTGTGGATTTCTTCTGGGTGTTACAGTCCAAAAACATACTGGTAGGTTAAATGGGTTCTGGAAAAACTGGTGGTGGTGTGTGTGCATGTCTGTGTTTCTGCCTTGAGATAATAGTATGGCCAGCTGCCATATCACCCTACAACTCACAACTGGCAGCCCACTGAAGCTAAGCAGATGTAAGTCTGGTCAGTACCTAGATGGGAGACCTCCTGGGAAAAAGTAAGGTTGCTGCTGGAAGAGGTGTTAATAGCTGCACATTAGTGGTGCCGGATGGGAGTCCCCATTACCTGTAAAGTACTTTGAGTGGAGTGTCCAGGAAAGTGCTATAAAAGTGTAAGCAATTATTATTATTACAGTAAGTGTGGTACTACAGAGAAGAAAACCACACAAGATCAAAAGAATGCTATTGGACGATCGTTTCCAAACTGTCTCTAAAACCTTCTTTTGAGAAAACAACCATGTGCTTGTACACACTGAAAAAATATTTGCTTTTTTGTAAAACAAATCTTTTGATGGTAGACCAATAAACAGTCCCTGCATGCCACAACCTGAGTGGTAATGAATTAACTATAAGTGACTTATCCAATTGTTAAAAGTGATGATAAGGACAGAAGAGCTTCCTCCATTAACACAAGGAACGTGCTATTGATTCATTTGTCATAAACGAATTCATACATGGAAGAAGGCACACAATTCTTTTCTAAAACGCTGTATAAAGTGTAATTATGCCTGAGAGCTATAGCAGGAGAAACCAAACACTCCCACACCGCCTGTATGTCAACACATGGATGTCTATGAAAAGCAAACAATGGCTTCATCTATGCAGGATATATCTCATAAGCCGTGTTGTCTTTCCTCTTCCTTCTCAAATGGGAAAGACAGTTAACTGTGTTTGATCACCTGGAACCCCATTGGCACTGTTATCAGAAAAATCCCGAACTTGTCTGGGGTACAAAAAGTAGAAGTCAAGATAGTTTGTACTTTGGTGGCAACAGCTGTTTCTTATAAAAAAACAAAGCCTGTCTCCTCGTAGATAACATATTGTCTTGAAATACACACATTGTTTTTACACCTCACTATTAATCTAAAGTGGATAGAAGTACAATATACTGTAGGTTATAAGTTTGGAAGCAACTACCGACAGAAAGAGATATGAAAAAGTCACCCCAGTCTTTCTAAGACTTGATTTCCTAAATAATCTGACTATGTCACCTTTGGAAGAGATGGCTCTCTGCACTAGAATGTCAAACTTTTATTTAGCCAGGGATCTAATTGAAGTAGGATCATTTTCAGGACACTGTACATTATGTAATGAGCTTCTAGTCTGGCCCTTCAACTATAAAGACAGTCTTTCAGCAAGAGACAAAGATGTCTCAGGTAGAAAAGACACATAGATGGTACAGTACAAGCAAAACTCTAGTTGTACTTCAGGAATTCCAAAGAGTAATCAAAAAGAACCTTCTGGTTTTATCTTAAACTGTCTTAAAATGTTCTAATACTACCTCCATAAAAATCTATTAGGCAGTTGTTTATAAAATTATGATTTATGTCAAAGCCTATTATCTCCATCCAATAGGAAAACACAGACACAAACAGGCACAAAAAGCAATACAAGCCATAGGTGACAATCAATTTAAACAACTGCATGCACGTATTCAAAATTATATTGGAAACATTTTGGTTTATGAGTTCCTCAAGCTCCCCCATTTGTGTGTTCGTACATAAAACTGCTGAAACTGCTTAGTGTGCAAAAACATGCAAATGCTCAGCTTACCAATTTTCTTTTGAGGTGCTCTAGATTTCCAAGGCAAGCCATGTGGAAAATCCGGCTTGTGCATGTAAAGGGGTTATTGTTGCACATTCAGCACACATCTAAATCCCAGACAAGCACTCCACCCACCCCCAACTACCTTCACACACACCGGTTCGTTTGCAGCGAAGCTGACTTGTGATTTACACCTACCGGGTTTGGAAGCCGCTTGGTCCCCCATGTCTTTCACGGTTTTGAGGATGAGCCGGGGGTTAGATGATGTGGGCATCCCTCCCTGCCTGCGCTGGTTTTTCTGCTGCTGCTGCTTCAGGGCCTACATGTGTGTGAGCGCAGGGGAAGGCACAGGGAAAAAAAAATATGTAAATTTTGCAGAACACAGTTTGAAACCAACTGATTTTTTTCTTCAGTGACGTCTTGCAGCACCTGGTGTGTCTCTCTAAGTGTTACATTTAATGCAACAAAAGAAGAACTCTGTTTGATTGTCACACCTGTACCCGGTATATAAACAGTCAAAGATAAAGATTTTAAACCTTTCAAAAAGATGAAAGGAATCGCCAGCTTAGAGCTAAAAATCTACAAACATCAAGTGTGATCATCTCCTTTGAAAACCTCAAGATCAGTTAATTAAAAGGCATAGAAAAAAAAACATGAATCTGTAACGTTCAAACCCCACCTTTCAGAAACATCTGCTGCAGATAAGCTACTCCACATTCGTTTGCAGCAGCAGTATTTGCTAAAAGATGTTTTTTTTTTAACAGCCTGCACCACTAGTCAAGCATTTCAGCACATCAGTTACTGCTCTGAAGATGAACAGCTTGCCATCCCAGATGACCACTTCTCTGAGAGATGTTAAACTGACCTTTTTTTAAGGGTGATACTCTTAATTAGAAACTCATAACTTGTTCTCTTCACGGTTCTGAGGATGTAGTCAGAATAAAAATCTCAATATGTGTCTTGAATCCTTTTGCACACATAACATATGACAGCAGGGATGAATGCGAATAAATGTGCACAATGTAATTAGGTTACACCTCATAGATGGCGTTATGTGAATTCTGAAATGAAGTGGAAAAATACAGGTCTACACATATAGTATGCAGTATGTGTATATTGGATGTGTACTGTATGTATATACTTATACAGTATTCATACAAATTCACACATATATAAAAAGTTTACAAAAATGAAATCTAAATTTTAAAATATTTGAGGTGTAATATGTGGCAATGTATTTTTTGGCTATAATTTCTCATCAAAGCTGATCTGAACTGTAGCAGGCAAGACAATACAGAAAAACTAACTCTGACTTAAGACTATATTTCATTTGACTCTGAAATATCTTCTAAAAGCAATATTTTTTCTCTGTATTATTTTGATGGGAAACTACTTTTTCAGTTGTATTTTTTTTCATTAAAAAATACAAGTATATGAGTTTTAACTGTGTTGTTCACATATCATTAAAAACTTTGGACCTCACATACAAATTCGAAAAATTAAATCCTCTAAAATAACCTGAAAAGAAGAAAAAATATGCAAGCATTCAAGTTTATGCTACATTGGATTATATTTTAAAAGATGAGCCACCTGCCCATCTCAAGGAGAAGCTCCTCAGGTTCTAGTCCTGATGACTACAAAAATGGCCCAGGAGTTAAGAACACCAGCAACAGAATAATAGCATTTTAATTGTGTAACTTTATGAAAAACAGGAAGGTGGGTGCCAATGTGATATTTCTGGTGCAGGAACCTCTTGAAAATAATGGGCTGATTTCCTTTTCACAATGCAGTGATCCATAACAGCTACTGTATATGAAGTATTATTGCACTTACAGGCTACATTTAACTAGCTAGGCTGCGGTCTGTGGGTCAACACTAGTTGTATGAGAATTTGCTTTTGCAATAGAGAGCAGACCAACCTACAGTACAGACCTGCCTACAGTACAGGTTGAGCACACAAAGAGGGGTCCCCATTAGTAATTAGTCTACAATCTAGCTTGGTCAGTGGTCTAAATTCTTGTACATTGTATCCACTCTTTAGCATCAGGCTGCAATGGAGTCCAAAGGGAGTCCCGTGTTTTGTACTTCAAATGTTAACAAAATGATCTCTGCTGACACTGACATTTCTATTGCTTACACAATTTACAAAAAACAAAACAGAATGATTCACCACAGACCAAATTTTACTGATGACAGTAGACTTTTATCATGTCAAGGACATTCATTTGTTAGGCAGAGTTTTTAAATATTTTTTTAAAATAAATTCCTGCATATTAGTATATACTGTAGGCTGTGCAGTGGTTAGCATTGCTGCCTCACAGTGCTGAAGTGTTATCTAGTAGGTTACCTGGCCCTGGTCCCTAGTGTTTGTGTCTGTCTGCCCTGCGATTGACTGGCATTCTGCCCATTCTCCCCCATTTTTACAAGTGTAGTAATATGAGTCTTATAATCAGAACACAACAGTGAAGGATATTTATATCTCACAGAACAGAAATTAAAAAAAAGAAATTCAGGTTAAATGAGAAAACCTGACAGTTACACTATTGAAGGCAGCTATCAAACCTGATGGTACAATTTCTGTAATAATTTGCATTTTAATTAAGAGTATAATAAAAATCCATGGAGTCACCAGATTATAGAAGAGAGAATCCCATGGGGCTCTCGGCCCCCATTGCTGGCTTAGTTTCTCTCTGCCCATGGTTTAATTAACACACCAGAAATGACTGAAAACCACAAATGCAGCTCGCAGATGAGAAGAGTATGGCATTTATCTCTGAGGTGCTTAAATCCAAATATTCTAAATGTGTTTGAACATAGTAGTGCCAGCTTTCTCTGAAACCAGACTGCCTATAAAAAATAAAGACACTGCTTCACGATGCTTGACATTCTCTGTCAAGTGGGGTCTGTAAATTTTCTTATTCAACAAGCTGGTATCAGGACTGACTTTCTCACCCAAAAGTTTATCTTACATAATTCAACACACATAAACCTCCATTTTTTATAGAACATTCTATAAAGTACCTTTCAGTAAACTATATACATGGTTAACAGTAGAAAAATAACTTGATCTAGAGTTTGCTTGATGACTACAGTAACAGCCCAGGAGACAGAAACACAAGAGACTGAATAATGTTGAATTGACTGAATTTGTGCAACTTGCAATTTGTGCAAAAACGTTTCTTTTTTTTATTTCTTATAATTCCATGGTACCATTTAGTGACACTGATATATCATTTGTTAAATCTTTTATTTGCTACATTATACTTTTTGATGTGTCCCACATTTACAAAGCTCTCAGTGGATCACAAAAATGACCATTTAGTATGTACAGTATTATTTTTGTTTTTGAGACACAGGAGTTTTGTATTTCAGGCTGCATATTTCAAAGCAGTACATTCAAAAACTCCATATTGCAGGACTTGGGAACTTTATAAATGAATGCCTTCTTCAATGTCTTCAGACATAAATCCAGTTTGCTATGCTGGTTGAAAACATTCTCTTCCTTTCAAGTAGCACGGGTTTATTTACTGGAAATGTTATCTAGTAGTGGTACAATATTATACTATGTAATATGCTATTTTATGCTCCTAACTTCAATTTAAGACTGTTAGTACAAGCACGCCTCCAATACAATACAAATTCATCCAGTCAATGGAAAACCACAGAGATCCTGATGAAATGTAGTCATGCCGTTGTGAATTGTAAAAGGGCACAATCACAAGAATGCCACTTCATTGTGGTCTGTGGGAAAAAATGATATGGCAGTCCTTGCTGTGAAAACAAAGCACAGCAAAGAGGCGAAAGTTCGCAAAATGAGACAATTTGAACCAATTGCCACCCACTCATCAAGAAGAATCATTGGTAAACTGAAAAAACAACTCTCTTGAGGCAACAGTCAAGATGGAAAAAAAAAACCTCACCGGGTTATAACAGCGTAAGGGTTAAATTATGTGACTGGCCCTGGACATCTTACCAGTGAAGAATTACGGATTGGCAGATGTACCTCAATAATTTAGCTACTTACTTTATACATCCTACTCCTTCTCGGAAGATGTATTGATTACAATCTCTCATTTTAAAAGAATAATGATACCAACCATACTTCAGTAAATGTCACATTTATTTGGCCAAAAAATACTGCTCATAGGTCTTCAGTGAATGGAATGTCTCAAAACCCAGAACTGAACTCCACAGAATAAATTCTTCATCACTGGCAACTGTATAAAAACTCAAGAGAACTGAGGTCAATACTTTCACATAAGCACTAACTCAGTTCTGGACAGGCATACAGGCAGCTCAAAATGCTAGGAAGCTCTCAATAATCTTACTGAAATACAACCTAGGACTCAGATTAAACCAAACTTGGCTTTATTTGCAAAAAAAGAGCTTAACTGGAATATTTTTTTCCACTCATAAAATTGGAATTTTATGTTGCATAAAATGCAAATAGTTAAAAGGCAAATCTCCAACATGTTTAAAAGCTGAAAACACTCAAACACTCCAAATTAATCCTGTTATTAATTCAATTAAGGTTTCAATTGTGTAATTGAGAGGTTGGCTGGAACAAAAACCAGCTTGTGTGTGGTCCTTTAGGACAGAGAACCCCTGCTCTAAACCAATATGTCATAAAGACTTACTGTTTATACTAAACTTCTTGCATACTGTATCTATTCAACAGTTACTGTATGTGTACTACTACAGTGGTACGCTGATTCTCCTAAAAAATCTTATTATGTGACTTAATGCACTTTTAGATACTTCACATCCTCCTGTTTCCTGTTTGTGGTGTTATAGTCTTTTAGCTCTGAAATCTTCAATAGTATAGCATCTAACAATGGAAATCCCACAGTTTTCAAATGCAGCCTGTCATACTGTACAGTATCTGTGTAAGTACAGAGCCTGTTATTGTGTATTACTGTACATGATTAATACAGTAAATGTCCGTTTTTATCTGTTTTTTCCCTCTTAAATATACATTGACAAAGTTTTGGTACTGGCTTCCGAGATAAAAAAGATGGCCACTTTATTAAGGAACTAAAAGCTGAAAATATTTTTGTGAAATGTTTACAATGTTTTTTTTCAGTTTTTACAGTCTTTGGCAGAATAAGGAAGAGAACTGTAAAGTGTATGAAAGTGTATGAAAGAAAGAGGTAAATTTAAAATGAAAAAAAAAAATGTTTGCACTTGGGACCCAAATAAACTTTCCTACAGCTGGAGTTGTTCCACCAGTAACACTGAAAACATTTCAAAACAACCAGAGACATTTGTTTGTGCTCCAGCACTGGATGAATGACATTTTTATGCAAATGATTTAGCTCCACTGTTTATCAAAGCAGGAAAAGCAGACATGATTTCACTTTTTTCCGCCATATAAATCAGTTGAATTTGAGAATATTGTTTCAGAAAAAGACTTAATGTATGTGAACTGAAAAAGAAGTTAGGTTCTACGTTCAGTTATAGATTATAAATCACAAACACATGTAAAACTCTCAAGAAGCAACTCTTAAAATAGTCACAGACCATGGCTGAAAACAGATTAAAAAAATTGGTGGGGGAAACACAATGATTCAGAATTACAGAAATAAATGACCAACCATGGATTAGGTTCATAGTGCTTCAGTATGAAACAAACTAGAAGAGGAAATACAAAGCGTTTGTTAAATTTGTATTTTAAGAGTCTAGGATGCAACATTTTTAATATACAGTAGTTAGAAATGGAATGGAAAATAGCATTAGCTAAATGTGCTTGCTGTGACAGCAAGCAAAGCTTGACCTAATTTAGGAGAAGCTGCATTCCAGTCAAGTACTGGTACAGCATACTGTACGATCTTCAGCCTTTTATTGTCCTTACCAGCACAAGGGTTAAAATGAGAAAGACATTATACAATATATATATATTATATCTTACTGTACTGGTTACTGGTACTGGTTACACAATCTTATTCTAAGTATTATATAACATTTATGAGGAAAATCAGTGAAAATTTGAAAATACTGTGGACCTCAAATAATGCAGTACTATACATGTGTTTTCAAAGACACATTCCACTTGAGTACTCAGCAATATTGATGATATATAAGGAAAGTAACACAATACCAGAAACAATATGTCGAAGTTATTTTTTTTTCTGAAAGTTATATACCACAATTGAGATGAAAAGCCTGGTAGACATAAAACAGAACTGTGTTTTTAAACATGAAGTCTGCTTTTGTTTCCATTATCTCATGTCACTAAAAAAAATACAGCCAAAATTGCTACAGCAGACTCTGGGGTGTGTACAGTGTACAGTATGTGTAACACGAGGCACCTGTAGGGAATGATGTATCTTAATCCAGTTCATTAAGTGATTTTATTCTAAAAGTTTTTTTTTATTCCATTCATTTTTGCTTTCTTTTCACCAAAGCAAACACTTCAGAATTTAAAAACGCGAGGTTCTGTTTTAGATACAGACAGGAGAAGTCATTCTGAAACATTCCTGACATTTGATTGAAAAAAAAACTGCTGCGTAACTAAAGTAGAGTACAAAAGGACCAGTACACATGACGAAATCTACAGAGAGCAGACAAACCGGTACCTGTTTGAGGGCTTTCTTGCTGTGCTTCTGTGAAGGGGAGATGAGCTTGCTGCCAGGAATAGAGGGTGACTGGCACCGGGACTGTGGCGAGGATGGCTGAGATTGAAGTTTGGAGGACACTGTAAAACAGCAATATAAGCAACCTTCAGACATAACATCCCTGAACTATCTGCACAAATACCTCACATCATGCTCAAGGAAAGATCCTGAGTCAGAGATTGTGATGGATTCACAAGGAAACCCCACTTAAATCCTTTAAAGCAATTTCTTTCACAGAATGTTTCCCCTCTGCCAAAGCCATTGTATACTTTTACAAAAATGCATAGGTCTTAAACATAGATTTTTTTCAATGCAATGATGTAGCACATTACATTTACAGATACTGACAAGATGCCTTCATTCATCATTAGACTACTTTCTTCTTATTGCATAATTAGTAACACATTCAAGGTGGAGTGCACTTTTTTGTTTTCTAAGCTAAATACCAGGATTTTTGTTGTCTGTTACCCTCATAAAACTACAATGTAGGAATTAACTGCACACAAAAGAATTTGCATTCTACCAGTTTTCACATATGTCGTTAAGCAGAGACACACAGTGGATTTACAGTATATCAGAAAACAAAATGGTCTGCTTGATCTGTCTTGCAATGAAAGCAGTGACCTTTTTGGGGGTACTAAGATACCACATAGTTTAAAAGACAACCATGTTAGGGATAACAATATAATTACTGAGAACGTGCAAACAGGTTAGACTAATAATTATAATAATAATTCCTTACACTTATGCATTGCTTTTCTGGATACTCCACTCAAAGCGCTTTACAGGCAATGGGGGCTCCCCTCCACCACCACCAATGTGTAGCCCCCATCTGGATGATGTGACGGCTGCCATAGTGTGCCAGTATGCTCACCACACACCAGCTATCAGTGGGGAGGAGAACAGAGTGATGAAGCCAATTAAGAGATTGGGATTATTAGGAGGCCAAGATTGGTAAAAGCCAATGGAAAATGTGGACAGGATGTCAGAGTAACTACCCTACTCTTTTTGAGAAACATCCTGGGATTTCTAATGACAACAGAGAGTCAGAACCTCAGTTTTATGGCTCATCCAAAGGATAATGCCTTTTTACAGTAAAGTGCCCCTGTCACTATATCAGCATCCCCTACTGGGCTTCTCTAATACCTCTTCCAGTAGCAACCTTAGTTTTTCCCGGGAAGTCTCCCATCCAGGTACTGACCAGGCTCACACCTGCTTAGCTTCAATGGGGTGACAAATGTGAGTTGCAGGGTGATACTGTATGGCTGCTGGCCAGGCTACTCTTTATGAAAGTATAGATTATTATAAGGTTACTGTCATTTCAGTTTTTCCTCTGTAAACTTATCTTTAAGCAGGACTTGGCTACACTTTACATTTTCAGGGGCCAGTAGTGTGTAACATTGGTTCTGGAATCATAACTGGTAAAATCATGGGTTCACATCCTCAGTGAGATACAGTACAGTTGTTGTACCCTACTTCTAGGCACATCACCTGAATTGTTCCAGTAAAATACCCAACTATATACAGTAAATGGGTACAGTTTGGTTGTTAGTTTGGATGAAAGTGTCAGTTACATAAATATGTTAATTAATACAATTCCCCCCAGTGAAGTACTCTAAAGATACAGTTATTGTGCACCTGGATGTCAAATATTGTGCCAAGTATAGTTTCTGAATTTTGTTCAAAGCACACATTATGAAATGAAAGTTAATTAACCCCCTTTGTGCTCTTGAAAGGTTCTGCATCATGATTATCTCCCAGACTAATGTTCATTTATAATGCCCTGGCATGCATTAATTTACATTATTGTACAAGCTTGTACAGGAAAGAAGTTTACAATAATTTACAGTATTCTCTTGTGGAATAATTATGTCGAATATCATATTTCCTTAAGTTTGTTACTTCCTTACTGCCAATTTTCTGTGTCTTGTGGGAATTTTTAGTTAGTCTAGCTTCAGGTGGTTAGTTTGTTTTTAATTATACTCTACAATTTTCGAAGATTAATTGGTACTGAAAATTGGAATCTGGTGTGACTTTCAAAGAATAAGAGGCAAACTGTCTTAACATTAAAAAATGTCTGGGAAACGAAACATTTCAACATCTGTCTGTTATTGCAGAACCATACTGTATCTGACAAACTGCCTTCAGGAACATTTAAATGGAAAAAAAAGAAGCAAAAGGGAAAATGTGATGAAACCCAGAGAAAACTATTTGTCAGGGAAAGCTGTATTCATTTCTTACACCCCACTAAAATAGCTGACAAATTTTGGCAAGCATAAACATTAATTTATCCGGAGGGAAAAAATGTTGTATTAAACAATGAACAGTATTATAGTTTTATTTTAAAAAAACAAAATATGCTAAAATCGGCTTTTTGCTCCCCCGCCAAGTGTGACATTTTTTAGTCGGTCAGAGGTTAAATAAATCAGGACATTTTACCACAACATTGGTTTGCACTCCAACTACTGTAAGTCTCTACCTGAAAGGATTTATGAGACTCCAATGAGGAAGCTGTCAAAAATATACTAAGAACACTCATCTGCAGTCCTAGCACACATCTCATTACATCTATTAATACACTTAAACCTACTGTACTCAGATGCAGTCTCATGCTTTCCTTTACATTCTTCAGTCTGTCTTATCCTTACCAATGTATGCTTTGATACATTCATACTGTTCCATTTGCACAGCTATATTAGGAACAACACAACCTTCAATTCTTTTAGAAGAAAATAATTTGTCTTGTCTGTCATACTGTTCCACTTAATGATAAATACATCCTTTAAAAACCCACCATAAAATGAGAAACTAAAGTTATCTATCTGTTCAACAGAAACAAGATAAAGAATATCCCTTTGATCCATTATTCGCTATTTTACCAAATGTAAAACAACATTACAAATCGAATTATGACCTTTTCCTACTGTTCCTAATTTAATTAATCAATTGACCCATTTCTACACTGTGGAGAATTAATTAACAAAACACATTCTAGTTAACAGGTTCTTACATCTCTGTAAGCATTTTTAGTACATGAAACTCACCAATACAAATACTGCATACAATTCAATCTCCCAGCAGAAAGGAACTTTCCCGACTTATGATATAAAAACTAATAAACATATGTACCGTAACTTAATCAATCACCCTCACTATGTGCTTGGTCCCCTCTAGCCAGAGCTGAAATTGTACACTTTGTACACCTTTCATAAACTATAAAACTCTTTTTATGAGCTAGAGTTTTTGGAATTTTTATTTCTGTTTACACAATATTTGGCAAAAAGAAATGTACTAGAATTAATACCAACTGCCCTGCTGTGTGTTGTGTCCATGGGCAGCTTTATTCCTTCAAGAAATTCTTTTTAGATCTCTTCTTATTTAATATGGAGCAACAAATTGCAGGGACTACAGAAAAAAAAAAACAGGACAGGAGGATCTGGTATCTGGAAAAACAATGAGGCTGATTATTGCAGTCATTGTTATGTGACTATGATGAATATGTTGCTATAACACACATTTAACTAATTTTACCATTTTTGTTTGCAATTCCTTGCAAAATGTGTTAACACTTCACATGAAAGAATCTATTAAAGACAGTTACAACTCTAAGGATAAGGATAGGTGTTTTTTAGATTTATTCAGATTTATTCATTATTAAGTCTTAACCAAATTTTCAAGTTAAACCATGACTGGAAAACTATTTATGTGCCAGAAATCTAGGCTTTGTCACATTAATGATGATACAGTATCTACTAAAACATATCTGTAGTATGCAGAGGTATAGGCTAAGAGATTTGACAAAAACATTTCTTAAGTTTGTGGCTGACTGATATGTCAGCATTTTTTGGAATTTGGAAGCTTTTCAATATTTATCTTCACAAAGGGTATTCTGGTCTATATACTGTATCCATGCATATGACATGACAAAATACAGAGTCATAAAATACTACAGTAAAGAATTAAATTTAAACATTTGTGTAATATTTACCCAGTTTGTGTAGAACATGTTTATTCAATAAAGAGAAATTCATCCAGAAACGTTGCTTCTGTAATCAATGGCAAATCTTCAACCATTGCTTTAACAGATTCCAGACATTTTCTAAAATACACCAAATTGCTTAATCAGCATACCCGTCTAACAGCATGGGACTTTATCTTCAAAACCTGAAAATTAAAATATTTATGAGGAGCTTTGTAATTCTAACATTTACAGAAAAAAAAGTACCAAACTGTTGATCAAGTTCCTGAGGCTACCCGGAATATAGGATCCACCCAGTGCAAAAACAGTTTGCCTGCCAAGCGACCTACACTTGTATATTGGTATATAAGTCATAGTAATGTGCTCTATATGGGAAGCTTAAAGGTACATATCTAGCAAATGTACATCTGTCTACAATGTTCACCAAAAAATAAGACAAACAAAAGCAATTGCACCAGTCCATTCCTAAGTAACCTCTTTCCTGACACATACAGTACAGTACTTCTAATCCCATCAATACATAAAAAGGTATGCTGTATACTGTAAATCTCAGTTTTTAACATTTGTACAGCTGTGTCTGAGATTCAACAGTTTACAACCAAAATAAAAAGCTAAAATTTTCAAAGCAATTCATTTAGTGCCATTGTTAATAGGTAAAAACTATTTTTTAAATTATTTTTAAAACTTTTTACACTGCTGGTGTAGGATCATTAGCCTGATTGTACAAAACGTCAAGTACTTCCTTTTAATTTGACCTGACTGGATTGGTAGAATGAGGTTTTCTTAATCTTAAGTATTTTACAACAAAAAACAGAGATTCACACTACTTAAAAGAGTTGAATTAAAGATGCAGCCTGATTTTATACACAGGTACTGTATGAAAACAACTTTTGATATGATTTACTTATTTGCAGTAATAAACTGAAAAAGTATTTTATCTGGAAAAGTAGTGTTTCTTCAGATGTGCCAAAATGTTATCACCTATAACAAATTTTCAAATAAAAAATACATTTAAAAAAGGATATTCTATAAATCATATAGTAGTATAAGCTCTGGCATTTGTACACCTTTTATTAATTGCACTGATCTAAAAAAAAGATCTCTGATTATTAAGGTTGTTCTGAACTTGTGTTTCTTTCTTTTTAATATTTGCCCATCCTGCTTGGAGCACTATACATTTTATAATCTATTCAGATTTGCAAAATACCACATCAGTAGTATTTCGAATGAATAGAATGATTTCAGCGCATGCATGACAAAATGAGTGTACAGTATAAATCTTGTCTACAGTTTAAACAGTTCTGCAGCGCTGTATATTTGAAAAGCAATTTCCTTTTTTTCTCTCTACAGGCAAATACACTTTCTAGCTGTACTTTTTCAACCTTGAACTAGTCTTATTAACTGCAAGTCCATCTCTTTTCAGCTGAGCACTGCAGGTTTCAGTTTGTTTATTCTATTTATGGCATTATTAATCTGACAGAGACAATTTAACAGCTCGTAATAATTCACAATGTTAGCAAACAAAACATTAAAAAGGCACAAGTGGAATGCCTAATGCACTGAAACTGCCTAATTGCTGCCCACCAAGTTAAGTCCATTAACATTTCGCAATGGTGTCTTACTAATTAATTTCCACGGCTCTTTGAGTGAGCAGCTAAGGCATTTGTTTTTTTGTTTGATTTTACCGTGCCTATTTATTATCATTCTTATGCAATTTACAACCATTGCCACAACAAAAGAACAGTTTAAATTCCCATTTGAATAGAAACAACTGTCATTATCACTTACTTCGAAGATGATCTTGAAACTGTTGTCTGTTGAGCATTTTATAGGTCTTCTTTGCTGATTAAAAAGGTATAGTTTTCTGATCTATCATACAGAGGACACTCCTGTTTACTCGACTTTGTATTTCTATTGTATTGTCTGAGCTCACAATTGGCCAAGGTAAATGAAACAGAAGCCAATAAAAGTGGATTCCCTGGTGCTTTGAAGTAGAGTTAATATTTTCTTTATAACAGCTCTTTTACATTTGTGCATATAAGGAAGTGGTCACAGATGTTATCTAAAAAGTTTCTTCCTGTTTTAGGGTGCCTATGTGAAAGAAATGACTTCTCAAACTGCAAGTTAGCTGAGACAATATATATGTGATTAGTATACTTAATTTGGTGTGCTCTGAATACCCTCTGTGATGCACAAAATAAAAATAAACTGAAGTTACAATGCAACTACGCTAGAAGCTAAATGCTGAGTTTCTGTGCTTGTGGTTTGGATGATTTCCTATTGACGGCAGTGAAGTCAAACACCTACTTTTTTAGAGCAGCTGCAGTACAACCACATTTAGTGAGTTTTGCTCTTCCTCCCTGTTGGTCTCTATTAATGATAAGCTGGTTCGTTAGATTTAATGTTATTATGCACAATCATTACCTTACCATGAATTTTATTTATACCATGAGAACAATTTCAATTATTGTTTCTTTAGTGACTGTGCAATTATTTCTTTTTTTTCCAACTGTGATTTAAATAATGTCAGAATTACTCTTTAACGATAGATTATTATTATAAGAACTGTATATGTGCAAGGCTCCCGATTTTTAATTTTAAGTAATATACACTGAACAGACAGACCAAAAACTAAAATAGAGAAATCTGTGTTGGTATGTATCCAATACACCCTGGAAAAGCCTCAGAAGGGGTTATTTAGTTCACTTCCACTTCACCCATTTCCGCAGTTTTAAGGTTTTAAAGGCAACTCACCCTTTCCTGACTATGTTGACATGTTCTGAATGCAGTAAACCTGCCTCCAAACACACCACAGAACATCACCTGTAGTTAAGCATTAAGCCTATATTTAGAATGGAGAAAGATACATGCCCTGTGGATTGTATAACACTAATGAGAAATACAAAAAAAGAATGTGCCAGTGTTTTACTGTAGAAGCCTAGAAAGCAAAAAGGTACTATTGTTTAAGTTCTTGTTGAGGTACCATATCTGCTGCTACTAGATTTACTGAGCATGTCAATTCTTACTGAAGACTTAAAGTTGAAAACACTGTAAACCATAAAAATGTGAATAAGGACAGCTGTTCACTTCATATTCATAAAAGCTGCATATCCTGTACTTTTGAGACACATATGAATGTTAATGTAAAGGAAAATATTTATCGAAGTACTCTTATAAATGTACAGAAATGTGATTCTTAAATACTGATGGTCACTTGAAACAACAGATTTTATTCAAACCTCTAATGCAACAGGAACAAAATTGTACAACAGAAAAGTTTACCAATTGGACAATTATCTTGTTTTAGAAAATGTAAAATTATTATACTGTAACCATAATAATTTAGCACAAACACAGATTTACCAAGATAACACAGTGGTAACACATATTCACACCCTTGTAGTTCTAAATCTTACAAAAAAAACATTTTTGTTCCTGTTTCAACTTAATTATGAATAAATTTCATAAGCATTGCTGCCTCACAGAACTGGGCCCTGGGTTCAATTCCTGGGGTGCTGTCTGCTTGGAGTTTGTATGTTCCCCCAAGGTTCGTGCGTGTTTCGTCTGGGTTCTCTGGTTTCCTCCGACAGCCCGAAGACATACTGTACTTGTAGGTTAACTGACTTCTAAGAAAATTGGTCCTGGTATCAGTGTGTACTTGTGCCTCTGCATCTGCCCTGCAATAGACTGGTGTCCCATCCAGGGGGTAACCTGCCTTGTGTCCGTTGCTTGTCGGGACAGGCTCCAGCTCCCCCGTGACCCAGAATTGGATAAACCGGTTTGAAAATGGAGGAATAAACTGTAAGAGAAAATCCCTGCTGGCTTATATCTGCTTTCCTTTAAACTATATAAAAAATGATTACATTACATATTCACATTTATCCAGCACTTGTCTGGTTAAGGATTTGATTAAGATGAATTGACTTTTTGGTTCTGCTTAATAAGGTGCTTTTCAGCCCTGCTTTGCAGAGTGTGTACTCCAGGGAAGCCTGGGGTCACAAAGAGGCTAGAAGATGCTGTAAAAGTAAACCACACTGACATATCTTAGGACTTTTTAAATTCTGCAGCAATGCTCACTGCTTCCAAGCAGCCATTTCAAATGTGTGCAAAGCTGAAGTTTTCTTGTAAAAGCAATCGGAAACTTCTAATACCCATATTCTGAGAAATTCACTGCATATGTCATAAGATTTACAGATTTACAGAGATCTCTTCCAATATTTATGATTAGAACTATAGTTGTTTAAATAGTGTTTGAGTTGGAAAGCATCTCTTTGCTCTCTGAGGCCAATACTGAGACACTGAAGCATTGTTTTTCAACCTGGTCCCAGAGCAATCTTTTGTAAACTTTTTATAGTTTTCATTCCAGATGACCTAATTCAAGACTATAATAAATTATTAATTTAAGTGTTTAGACATTTAATCTGACTTTGATCTCCATGCTTGTGTTAACTTCGCTTGGGTTCTGCTCTTTTGAAATGAAAACGTACTATATAGTTAGATTATAATGATTTGGATTTTATTTATTTCTTTATTACGCAAAGGTCCATTTTAAAGCAATGTGATCCAGTTCTTAAGATAGAAAGAACACATGACAAATTAACTGTATACTATACAAAATACTTGTGTAATATTTAGTTAATTGTATAAAGGATTACACAATATGTAAAAAACACATAATATACAATTAAACACGCATCCCGATTGAATTTCACAGCACAGCACATCACTGCAAGAGGGGAAAGTGAACATTCAAAATAATTTGGTACCTTGATTGATGATAGATTTATCATTCTGCATTTACAGTAACCTCGACAAACTACTGTGTGCTCCAGCTGGATTCTAACACGGTTTAATTGAGAAATAAATATTTTACTTTATTGTCTATCGGGCAGTCAACATACTGTACTTTTGAAATCATTAGATCAGTTAATTAATTGCAATTGAGAGGGTTTTTTGAATCACTTAGAAAATATTGATTTTGCCAGCCCTTCGCAGGGTACACACAGACACAAACACGCACCGGGACCAATTTTCCCGGAAGTCAATTAACCTACCAGCATATATGTGGACTGTAGGAGGAAACCAGAGCACCTGGAGGAGACCCACACAAACATTTGGAGAACATACACTCCAGGAATTGAATCTAGGGCCCCACCAAAGCAGCAACACTAACCACTGTGACACCGTGCCACCCCAAGCATAGCACATTTGACAGAAAAATATTATTGTTTCAAGCTAATTGAATACAAGTCCGGTAGAAGTTCAAGTAATGCCCCTTCCAGAGCACAGTCTGGAATCCTTGTTCTCATGCCACATTCTTCTGTGCTAGTCTAAATCATAGGCTGGAATCATAAAGTCCAGTTTACCTTTCCGTCTCCACTTGCCCTTCCTGCCGTCTTCGTTGTTGGTGCTGTTGCTGTTCTCTGTGCTCTGGGAGTCTGAGTGATTGCCACTGCTCTCTTCAGATCCGTCATCGGACAAGTCCTTCGCACTGTCTGATACGTCTTTCTGCTAAAGGAGAAAAGGAAAATAAGCCCCATTACTCAACGAAAGATCCAATAACAATAGGGAGAAAAAGGAACTTTCGGATCTGCTATTAATTAACTGACCCTACATGTTGTTCCTAAATAATCTGTAAGACTAGTTAACTCATTCACAGCATCTTTGTGTGGTAAATTTGTGGGATAAATTAGGAAATAATGGGTCTTTTAGTAGAATAAAAGCTACTCACGTTAATACCAACACACTTTTTCAACTGCAAAGACTAAGACATTTGAATCATTTAATAAAACGTAAGTCTATGATATTTGCAATGATTCTAGGAGCAATTGCCTTTTGGTACACCATAGCAGGATCACATTAAGAAGCATAAATCTAGTGGCCAAAATGCATTCTTGCCATTTCTAATAATTTAATCAACAATTGCAATTTTCTTTTTTTCTTTCAAACTGAGTTACTTCAAACAAATGCACTTTTGAGACATATCACATCAGGCTGGCCTCTATTTTGTGCATTGCAGATATTAAATAGTCACAGCAAGCAGAAGTTCACCATCACAGGAAGAACACTGAATGGCTCAACTGGCAAAGCTGAGTACAGGTTGAGCTCTATGCTCTTGTAATGATCAATAGATTAATTCTTCCCTATCCTGACACTGAAGCCGTTATTGCATAAACACAAAAGGCAGAAGGTAATGGGTTTTTACCCACCTGTTACACAATATATAACAGTTACAAATATAGATATTTACAAGTCTTTACGTTTCAGAGCCCTACATTCTACACATGAGATTCTAGAATCCTGTCCTAAATATGATAAGACACAATAAACCACAGAGAGGCCCTGCGCACAAATAAGCAAAATAGATTCTACCCGGGATTAAATGTCCCTCTCTAAACTGATGCTCACAGAGGAATGTAAACCAACTTCCCTATTCTAACAGTGCATCAGTAAAAAAAGGGTAGATGTTTTTTTTTTAGCCTGGTGATTCCACAACAAAGGAAATAATCATTTCAAAATAAATAGGACAGCAAATTCTTTTATAGAATAAGGCTCTGACTCCAGTGCTTTACAGCTGTTAGACAACCTGGACAGAATGTGGTTTCAATTTCTATGGAAATTCAATTTCACATTCTTTTCAAAAGTTAAATTTAATTTATAAAGTTCATTTATAACAGGAAGAACTCAAATGAAGAACTCGCTCATGCCTGATGAAGATGTTAGATGATAGGTGATGTCTGCTCCTGTATTAATGTCATAGTCCATTCCTATGGAGACTGGATTAATAACTGTTCACTATTGAATGCTGACTTAATGATTTACAGTGAAATGAAACAACCTGAGTAGATTATTCAGAACACTCTTTTGATACACAATAACAATACCCATTATCTCAGAACATTAGAACAAGGTAACTTTACTGAGCTCTACAACCCTCACTGAATCTCAGCTACTGCCCCACACCCCCTGACACATCACCAACAATAGTAATCAAGTAGAATGGAGTCTCAACACTTCAAAACAAATTGATAATATTGGTTTCCAGTATGTGATCGACAATGCAATTTTCACTTTGGAATTCTCCCAGATCCCAAGCAAGAAACCAATGATTATGGGAAAAAATCATCTGCAAAGTGGGTACAATCTTGGGCCCTGTGTTCAATCACAGCTTGTGGCACCTTCTGTGTGGAGTGTGCACGTTCTCATCTAGTACACAAATTTGTTCTGGTTCTTCCAATCTGCAAACACAAGATGACTAGGTTGTGTCGACTGTTCTAAATTGCCTCTCTCTGAACAACGGACATCTATTCCAGGCCAAAAACTGTTAGATGCATTCAGTTCAGCTAAACACCCCATGCTTCCTAAATGTGTCTTCCTATACAGATTTCTGTAAACCTCACCAGGACTAATGGCTTTCCGATAGGCTGATATTCTTTATAATAAGCTCTTAACAATTCATATGAATACAGGATTAAGAGTTGACACTACAAATTAATTTTATTATATGACATATCTATTACTCAAACTTGCTTTACAAGATGAAAAGCAAGTTTGTCTTATCTTATAAATGAACTAAAAACTACTTTAAAATGACACAAGAACATACTGTAAATTAGTGAACAAAACGAAGCCTTCCACACAGGCAATGCAATAGAACATGTTATCCAGCTCCACGAACTTTGCCATAGGATCTCAGTTTTTTTAGCATTTTCATATACACTAGATATTAGTGTTTTGGAAAAAACAAACAAAAACAAAATTCATTAACCTACTTTTTAAAAAGACATTTATTTTCTCTGGCTTCCAGAAAATGTTCCTGTTTCAGTTTTGCACTGACTTAAAGCTCCTGTTGGGGAACCCTAAAGTTTCAAACTATTCCCATAAAACCTTCCTTTTTACAATTAACTACTCATTTCTCCTAACCTCTTAATATGAGGATGCTCTTAGATCGCAGCTCCAACATTCTTTCCCTTCAATGTCCTTCTTAGGTGGCATTATAAACGCATTATAAAACTGAATTTCACAGCGTACACTATCTGTACATCAGTGTAGATACATAACTGAAAAATATAATGGAAAGTTATGTTCCGACACAATAAAAGGGGTATAGTCACTTAAAACAATTTCAAATTTTGTACTGTAAAGAGACAGACCTCACAGTGGGTTTTACTGCCTTTTCATTATGAAGGCATGCTGATTAAAACTCTGCACAACATGAGGTATAAATGCAAAGGAGGCTCCATATTTCTGAGCTTTAGCAAAATAGTAATTTTCAACAGAGAACAATGAACGTGAGGAGTAAATCCTGGCCAAGATTTTTGCTTTTTTGACAGTACAAAGCTTGACAGTACTTCAGCAAGTATATTAAAAGGCAAATGTGGTTCAGTTGCTGTTATAGTAATGAAAAAGGGCCCAGAAAGAGCAAATCTGAGGAAAAAAGAAAAAAAATACATCGCCGATACACAAATGTATTTTCTGATTGTAACTGAAAAATAACTTACCACGGTTGTTGGCTTTCTGTTTTCCTTATATACAGTATCAACAATGTGAAATAAGCTATTCCTGCCAAGTCTCATTTTTCATATCATCTTCCTTATATTTGTGCTGTATTTGGGTTTTAAAGAGCTTAAATAATGATATTGCTGAGTAAAATGAAGACAAATCCAAGTAATGTCACCAAGATGTTTTTGAAGCATGAAGTATTTGATTTGACACTATCGGAATGACTTTTACCAAATTCCTGTTATAAATGCATGATGGATCTTTTTTTAATTTCTGGTCCTGTGTAAATCATATAAGGAACATCTGTCACCAATTTAAAGTTAAAAAATTCTTGAATACGCCTATCCTGTTCTTTCTTTGCTTTTGTTAGCAGATATGTCAATCTCTTTTCCATATACTCTTTACTTTAGTCATAGCAAATGACAAAAAGACAATTACTAACTTTGGGTGCAAAGACATCTTTTTTTCAGCTGTGTTTAGATGTAATGTCAATGGGGTATAGTCACATAAAATACCAGCACATGGTGTACAAGAAAAAAGAACGATATATTGTATACTACAGGGGCTGTAATAGTAACTGAGCTATTAAATAGGACATTTTCTAAAGCTGCTCAGTACACTGCAGAGCTCAGAACCTGTAGGAATCTGAATTTTAAAACATTAACCTGCTAGTCTTGAATCTATCACTTTAAAGAAGCCTGAGACTAATGGCAGCTGCCTGAATTATCTGAATGCGGCAGCCAATTACAAGACTTAGAACAATTATAGCAGGAAAGGACAAAGTCAGTACATAATTTAAAGTATACTGTGCATGATAAAATAATATATTTTCTGTTAAAATGTAACATTGCTGAATGCAGTATTATGTTGAATTGGCTCAGTGACTGATGGTCAATGTAACTGTGCCAAACCATTACAAAGTTGTGTAGTATGGGTATGGTAGTGATATGATTTTAGAGTTTGAAATGAGGGGACTCCTGGGAAGTAAATGACACATGACCACCTTACAGAAGTACAGGTTTTAGCTAAAGGAGACTCCTATCATTACTATTGATCCTATCGATAGATCACAGCCTGTCACGTGTAAAACCATGAAGAGGTCAAGGAAGAAAAGTCAAACTGTCCAAAAGATCGTAAAGCTCTTCCATTCTGTGAATAACTGTCATGGTCCGGTAGATATCTGGCATGGTGAAAGTACAGTCAAGGGTGTCAGAGACCTACAGTGCATAAATTTCAATAGTCCCCTAAAACTCAGCACAACACATACTGATTCATCATGGTATCTCTACAGGAACGTGTCTTTCAAAATGACCTCATGCATACTGTACAGCCAATGTATTGAATGTCTGTTTGGAACATAGAAAAACTCACAAAGTCATGGGAACATGAAGACAAAAGGCTACGATCTGCAAAGCAAAGGGCTCATACCCAGATATTAATGTTCTGAACAATGCGTTTTTTCTACAATAATGAAATGTGCTAATGTTTGTGTTTTGCTTTTAATTTGCAGTATATACTCACTATCTTCTCTGGTTCTCATAATTATTTCTAACACTGTATGTCTTCAAACTCAGAGCACAGCAGAACCCAATAATTAAATATTCAGAAGGGTAAAAACAAATTGGCAAAGCAAATTTCAGAAAAGTTCTGGAATCTAGTGAACCACAAGGATCACGTAAAATACCACCAGTGCAGTTTAGAATGTGTTAAGCCAATGGCCTGGATAACTGCAGGCCGCCACAGTGACACAATGTTTAGCATTGCTGTCACTCAGTATTTGGGGACCTAGATTCAATTTGGGACCTGGGGTTCTATGTGCATTGAATTTTAATGTTAAATTGTTTCTCTGGGTTGCTCCAGTGTCCTCCCACATTCCAAAGACAGATAAGTTAATTGGTTTCTGGGAAAATTGGCCCTGGTGTGAGCGTGTGTATCTGTGTGTACTTACAGTATGTGTGATAGATAGATAGACACTTTATTGATCCCATGAGGGAAATTTGCAGTGCAACAGCAGCTTAACACAGCCAACACAAGGCAAAGGCACTTGCTCCACAAAATGGATGTACAGTATAGATGAATGATAACCACATGCTCCACATTTCAAAGGATTTCAAAGGAGGCTACACTGAGAGAACTGATACTGACATTGGCATAATGAAGATGCTTTGGAGCATTCAATCATCATCCAATGAGACCATGCAAGCTGTATATCCCGTTTACTCATCGTATAAAGGTCAACAGGTAAGCAGTGATCCATACCTAATAAATCTTTACAGGTGAACACGTGCATGTTTTTTAAAGTTAGGTAATTCAACAGCCAATGAGATTACCATTGACAATAACAGCGTATGGGGTACCCATTTGTATTGCAGGGCATTTTGCTGGAGCAATTTAAGTGAATACCTCGCTCAAAGACGAGAAAACTGTGTCCCATCTTGTATTTACACCCAGTATCCTCCAGTCTAGACTCAAGAGATTCAGTACTTCAAGGTAATAAAGTATACTGTACACAGTAAGGCAATAGATAAAACTAGAACTGGATCATTTTATCCATTTGTGAAGCAACATGGCACACAATATAAATCAACATGCATTTACGAGACCCTCAAATAAATAAATATAATTTAAATCTTTTTTAAATCAGATATAATGGGCTTTAAGGTGTCTTGTCATTTATAACCACTCTCATGTTCTTATATGAAGGGCAAGTTACAAAGCTGTTTTCCTTCTACTCAGTAGTGATTGTCATGGTTACGAAAGGCACAAAAATGACCCAGTCATCAGAAAATTAAAATCAGATTCATGATATTTTTTAAGAATTCTTTTTAACACCATGACTATACTGTAGATGGAAATTCCAAGTAATGTACTCATATAGGAAATTCAGCTGTGGAGATTTTACAATAAAACATAATCCTACATAATTTCAAAGTTGCAGCTTTAAGGCAATGGAATGTGAAGTCTGTCATCCAGGTGTTTGGTGAGGTTTAGAAGGTGATGAAACATGGGGCTTTTTAACTGCTATGCCGCCTTAGATGGTGTATTTGGAATTCTAAAGTGATGTCTAAAAGTAACAGCTTAGCATCACTTTCTGTGGTCCATATCTTATTCATGTGCCCGCTTTGATAGCTTTACTCACTTCAGCTAAATTACTGCTTTGTTTCAATTCTTCCACACATATAAATACAGTAGGAAGAACAAAATCCCCTTTACAGATACAAGCAGTCTTGCTATTGTTTTGCTTTTCATTTTAATACAATCAAAGCGACATCTTAACTGAAAAGAATCACCTCCTCTGTTCTGATCAAAATAAGGTTAAATAATATTTTACTGACAACATGTGCTACAACAGCAATTGTTGTACAACAATACAGAGACAAACAAGCTGGTGTTAACATGAAACATTAACTGAATCATCCAACGCAAATAACTGCTTTTTAGCTTACAGTCATGTTTAAAAAAACAACAATTACTTCAGATTTGTTAATTAACGGTATAATAGTACCTGCTTTAATTTGTGTAAAGATGATATGAACTGTAGCATCTATGATGTGGTTTCGTCCAAAATTCACATATCCAAATAAAAGGTAAAGACAAGATGATTCCAATAGTTGAATCTTGTTTTATGTCCACTGTTAATATAAAATGAGAGAAAGAAATACTATTTACTATTTTTTAAATCTTGATGAACAGGATGATGTGGGTGGCTGGAAGGCATGTTTAAACCCACAAATACTGTAACTGCTGACACTGTTTCCTCATACAATAACAGACATTTAGCCAAAATAAACCACTAGGATGAAGCCTCCTGTGAAAATGGATCTTTTAAACAGGGTATTCAGCAAACAAGAGAGGAGGGAAGCTCAGTAACAGTATAATGTATGTATTACTGTGCTGCATTTCCTTTTTTATTATTAGGTTTTGATAATTTTCCATTTTATCCATTTGAGAAGCAACACAGAACATAATATAAATTTTGAACTCCTTACAAATCTATGTTGAATTTAAATATTTATTATACGAAATATAATGGGATTTATGGCCTCTTCTCATAACCCCTCTTATGTTCTTATTCCAAGGACAAGTTACAAAGTTGTTTTCCTTCCACTCAGTAGTGAATCTCACTACTGAGAAAAGCACATAAAGGACCAAGTCAGCAGATATTTAAAAGCAGATTCCTGCTATGTTTTAAAAACTTTTAAAGTCATAACTTTGATGCAAATTCTAATTAATGTACTCATGCGTACACATACGCAATAAAACTACTTTATTCTAGCCCTGCAGCTTGAGGAATAAAATGAAAATATTAAGGAATAAATGAAGAATTTAGTAAGAATTTATGTTAGCAAAAAACACATCATACTGTACATACAAAAACACAGCCTTAAAAACAAAGCCTCAGTGGTACCCCCCCCCCTTCAAGTTTCTACCAAGAGATCCCTAAAATATAAAAATTGCAATAGAACCACAGTACAACAAAACCTTGACTATGTTAAGATTAGCAATTCAAGCCTCCACTGTCCAGACACCAGTACAAGGACCCAGACAGACAATAGTTCCATACGCACCATATCAAGACAGACCACCATCCAGAGGTCCCAGGAGAAGGACTGCTGTACTGAGAGGAGTTCTGTGATTTTGTGGATCACTTTACAGAGCTCTAAATCCTAATTTATCTTAATTAATTGTGCAATTATGGGGTCAAAGTGCAACCTAGAAGGTCTAAGAGATACCCCCAGGTTAAATTAAAACTTTACATTTATAGGAACCAGACTTTTTTATAGGAACAGTGCCAAGACATCGTTAAACCAAACAGGCAATGGACGGCTACCAGAGGCGTAGAAATAAAATTGAACATTTGACAAAAACAGTCCTCCTTTATCCCTTTCACACCGTAAAATGGAAACTTTTATACAAGTTCACTTTGCTTAACATAGGAATTTCAAAATTCTAGGTGAAATCTATCCCAGTATATTAGGAAGGAGAAACAGGAATCAGAAATGTAACAAATTCAAGTAAGGAAACACATTAATTTCTACTATGGCGCATGAGATGAGGTGACAGCTCATATACAGTCTTTGTTTAAAAATAGGTATATATTATTAACATTCCTCTGAAATAATCAAGAGTCCTTGAGCCACTTCTTTTAGTTTAGACAGGTATACAGTTATGACTGCAAGAGAAACACTAGGTAAATGAAGTGATTTGAAAAACATAAATCCCTACGCTTTATCAAAATGGAAGCCAGGGATGGAAAAAGAGTCAATCTCACAGCTGTAATATCTGCGAAACATTTATTACTGTGGGAGTGTCAAAGTGAGTACTGTATGCAGCTGAATTAACATCCATGAAATACTCTGATGCTTAGTTCTCTGTATAAGAAATTCAGCCACAGGTCCAAGAGGTGAATTTAATCATTTTCTGTTGTGTATGCTCTACAAAAGCCAACCCCTTTTTAAGTTTAGTGATTTTCCAAAATTGGGACTTAAGCAGCTGTGAGGCAAATACAGCAGACTGATTTTAATAAGACCTTTCAGTGTGTCTCAGAGAAGGCAGAAGTCATCAGCTGTGTCATGGCAAAATCAAGAACTTTATACTGCCTTTGAAATGTCTCAATTTTTAGAAGTGTGTTATTAAAACATCATTGGGAGGCCCACAAGAATTTATCACTTAAAACACATCTGCAGAGACCTGCAGGGCGATTTGATCCAATCTTTGAATGCCCACAATTACTGAAGACTCACAGGACATTTGCAACAAAGTCAACTGCTTGTACTGGCCTTTCCCCAAATTTCACAAGCTCTCACCAATGTGGAACAATTTCCTTTTATCAGCCCTTCAGTCTCTCAGCCCTTTCTCTATCCACTTGGGTCTACAAGCGTGTTCATATTCTCTGCTATATTTTAATAACAATGGTTTGCCCACAATTTAGGACCTATGGAAACTCACTCCCAGGGTTTTCTTATTTTATACATTTAAAACAGTGCTTTACCTTTACATACAGTGACCGATTTCATTGACAGGCACAAGAAGGGGTCTACTCTCTTCTCTATATAGCCTGTTACTCACATTTATATGGGCTAAAGAATTTGACTACAGTAGCTGAATGACATCTGGGTCAATATTCGGTCTTTTTCTAAAAATGTAACACACTTGCTAATCAATGGTGAATTTCACACTTACTAATTACACAAGACCATATTGACAGTTACAGATGTACAACAGATTAACCTCGCTGTTACAGATACATTCAGAATGCAACTGAAGAATGCAACCTACAGTCCTAGACATGTTGAATGAGTGTCTGCTACCAACTTATACAGTACATCTTAGGGGTATCCAGGGATACAGTGTATTTGGGTGTATGTGAGTGATGTGCTTTTGCATATATCTGATGTGGCTGTGCCAATGAACCCCCTTCCTGCGCCCAAGAATGTATGCTTTCAGTCACTGCTTTCTACCAAAAAAAGTGACAGAATATCTGAAAAACTGGTCAACACCTCTGAATGATGAACTCTTAACACATGCAGATTCATGTTGATATTGACTTTAAAATGCATGCAATATGTTGTCGAATATTTCAAGAATTTCATGACAGGTTAGAATTCCTAGACTACCAGAGCCCTTCACTGTATGGAGAGAAGCAGAAATGAAATCACAGGCCTGAAGCATTGCTGTGGTATATGATGGATGTAATATGGACATTTTTGTTTACAGTTAAGCCCCCTGAACCAGCAGTGGTTCAGGTCCTTGCTATCCCTCATGACGACACAGATAAAATGTGAACTTTAGCCAAGTTCATTAAAACAAAACAAATTTTGAGCTCAAATATGGAAAATGACTAAAGCCCATGTACCTTCGTTATAAAGAAGGTACACAACAAAGAGGCAGAGAAATTTTACAGAAGGAAAAAACATGCCAATATGAATATAACAAACAACACAGAAAAGAGGAGCCAAGCATAAAGGTTAATTACTCTATGTAGGTATAATGTTCGTGGTAATAATAATACACATGACAGTATATTATGTTTGAAAATGTATAGAATTACACACCCTCTAGAGATTACAAAATTAGATGCTGAAATAAATGTAAATGTATGTCATTTAGAGCAGGATCAAGCAGTTTTTTCATTGACAAAATTAGTGGGTGCATCATTTCTTGTCTTCAGATTAACTACAGTACACCTTGCTTCTTTCAATTTGGGAAGAATAAAATGTGTGGTCCACTGTTTATATCAGGATGGTGTTAGCTGGTGGTCCATGCTGTGCTTATCGGACTCTTGTTGATCTTTCTCAGCACAAATGCCATTGTAATGTGACTTTAACTGAATTAGAAAAGCTAGGACAGTTAACCATAGCTTCACTTTGCTATCGAGCTGTACAATTCAGTGCAGAAGTGCCCATTTCAAGTGGTTTCAACAGAAATGACACAGTGACCCTTTCCCTTCTAAACCTGTGAAATCACCCAGCAAAAGCAACTAGCTTTTGCTAATGCAACCTAATGTCAGTGCCGTAGTCATTTACTTGTATTGCTGGAGCATTGGGAGACACACTAACATGCAAGTGTGCAACCCCTTTCCCTCAATTCTTCTTTTAAATGTGAAATCACAGTATTTTCTTTTTCTGATAGCTTCCAATTCACGGTGTTTAAATCTAGAATGAAGTAAAATTTCTGCAGACAGCAAGGATCTATTGGCTCCTTATATTTAAGGCTGTTTTGCTAATTTTCTAAAAGACACGATGCTTACCAGGACTTCAAATCTGGATAGTCATCTTGCCTTGTTATACACAAGAATACTGGCTGGTAACCTATCAAAGAAGCTCATAAAAACAGCAATGACTGAAAGCATTTGCTATTATTTTATTATTAATCTACTTTTTCCATTACTTTAGAAATTTCTTCTTGAAAGGTAAGTGTACACAGCGCCGCCTGGTGGATTATGCAATAAAACACCATTAAAATAAACTGTTTTTACTACTTTTTTTTAAGAATGGAAACCACTGTGCCCCCCTTCAAACTCGGTGCTGCACCTACAGCCATTGAAATGGTTCTGTTGATGGCAAGATGTTCATTTTGAGATCGTCCTTTGAGTGTCAATAGCATGACCCACTATTCTTGAGGACTGGATCATTTATGTTATTGTTGAGTAAAGCTACTGTACTTGAGCAATGGGAAAACCCGGTGCTGATTTAAAGCCAGTATTCTGCAGATTGATATCACCCGTGGCCATTTCACTAGCTGTGTCTTTTATAGTTTTCACAGATAATGGTATTTCTCTAATTGTCATAACCATTTCTTTGTTTTTAAAATCAACAGAAAGATGCTCAGTTATTTTCGTGAAATATTCTTTCACATATTCTCCATCTGTGAATGACGTCCCTTGTTCAACAACATGTTGAGATGCCACAAAGTTAGCAGTAGTGTTCTACTTTGCGCCTTCCTCCTTTTAGCAGCTTTAACAGCTTGTTTGCTCTGCTTTGTGTTGGACCTTCTTTACTGTTTTTTTTGTCCTTTTTGTTTCTTTTCAAAGTCTTTTTTTGTGTCTAATTCTTTGTTGCTGAATAGATTGGCACTGTCATTGCAAATGAGCCACAACAGCAGTCTAGAGGAAATCACAAAAATAAGTGTAAGACAAGAAACTAATCATTTTGAAATTCTCAGTGTCCAAGGATGTAGGATGTTGGAACAGATGTATGAAGACATAACATATCTGCTTTTTTCCCCAAGAAATGGCAAGGTTTTATTGGTAAACAATAGATGCCTTGTTACCAGCTGTAAAGTGGTAAATTTCTTTTTTTAGGAAACAGCTGCCAAAGAGTAGAAAACAAAAAGGACACATATGGTCATGGAACAAATTCTAGCTATACATAAAGCTGAGCACAGAGTCTGGTACGAACAATATCAGTGTCTGAAAAAGTAAATTGTTTTTTTCATACTCAAATGAAAGGAAACAGACGAAGTATCAGAAAACACCATGAAAGATACTTTCAATCTGCGAGTTGTTAGCTTGAATAGTCAAAATACAACTTTTATTATAGTGGTGAAGTAAATTCATTACGTTCATCGGTAGGTTTCAAATAACTAAAGCAGGAATGCAAAAATAACAATTACAGTGAGAAACCCCAGTGATTCCTTTTGGCATTGACTTGATATTTTATGCAAAATAAGATGCAAAACAGACAATGATATAAAAACGTAAAGAAATGAGCTTCATATTTGTATTGCAAAATGTAAACTACTGTATTCTTAATGTTGAAATAAACAATAAATCACTATTGATAATATACCACCTTTCATAACAGGACAATGTAAAGCACTTTACAATTAAAACAAAGAAACAACAGACCTGAGGAAAAGAACACAATGAAACAAGTAAAGCTTAATTCCATGCTGAAAAGTATAAAGAAAAAATACAATGTTTCAGCCTTCAGGTGTCCACAGGTCTTTCTACTTTTCGACGAGAAATTAACCTCTGCTTACAGCCAGTGCATAATGACTCGCTCCCTGCTCAAACCTCTTAAAAAAGCACAATGACAGTTTAAGCTTACAAAAATCCAGGACAAGGTTAGAGTGGGCAGCTGTGTCAACATGCAAACTACAAAAGAAAAAGAAGAGGTTCATTTCATTCTGAAACTCACACACCTGAAAGGTTGTATTTTTAATTTTTTTACATTTAATTAAAGGAATTTAACCATTACTTGTTCCTAAAAGCACAAAGTACGGTTTAATTAAAAATGAGGACATGCAAGTTTAAAAAAAGTGATTTTAAAAGAAAATTAAAAGCAGACTTAGGCTGCGTAGAACATTGTACATTTTAGCTCTATAGCTGTAGAAGCCATGTCACTCGATGTATGGTTTCTTGTCCTATGGACTTATAGAAAACTAGAATGCAAAGAAAGGAGTTATCAGGGTAGAGTGTAATAAGCAAGTGTTTCAGGTAGCATTTTATCAGAATTTTTAGGGTTTTATGGGTTAGGGGAATAATTTTAAATTAAACCAATTTTACAGGAAGCTAATACAAGGAGGCCAATAGGAGTGATTTGATTGTAGGTCTTAGATCTTGCTACCTGTAAATCTCATACTGCTTGTTTTGTTACTATTAAACAATGAAAATGTTGCTCCATCCATATTTTAATAGATGATAATGACTTGAAAGAATGGAGGGACCTAGATCAATGTAAGACTTAGTCTGCAAATTAATCTGAATGCCATCAGCATAACAATGGAGTTTTTTGGGATTAAAGAAGTAGCCAAAAAGGCTGTAAGTATTAGAAGCTGTACGGTATGTCCTGTTCTAACAAATTACTTTCAATCAGAAAGAGAGGAAAAAAATTAACAGTAACCCCAGAGAAATCAAAACAGGTGTCTAATCATTTTAACATATTTAGCAGTTAATTATTAATAATTCCTTACACCTACAGTATATAGCACTTTTCTGGACACTCCACTCAAAGTGCTTTACAGGTAATGGGGACTCCCCACCACGACCACCAATGTGCAGCATCCACCTGGATGATGCGATGGCAGCCATAGTACGCCAGAACGCTCACCATACATCAGCTATCAGTGGGGAGGAGAACAGAGTGATGAAGCCAGTTCAGAGAAGCGGGATTATTAGGAGGATATGATTGGTAAAGGGCAGTGGGAATTTTGACCAGGATGCCGGGCCTGATACTCGAGAAAAGCCCTGGGATTTTTAATGACCACAGAGAGTCAGGACCTTGGTTTTGCATCTAATCCATATGATGACGCCTTTTTACAGTATAGTGTATCACTATACTGGGGCATTAGGACTCAAACAGACTGCAAGGTGAGCACCCCCTACGAGCCCCACTAACACCTCTTATAGCAGAAACCTTAGCTTTCCCAGGAGGTCTCTCATCCAGGTACTGACCAGGCTCAAACCTGCTTAGCCTTGTTAAGAATTGTTAAGAGAATGCCTCTTCACATTGCCCAGAAATCTCTTCTTATTGAAACGTAGTTTAACGTAGCTTAAGTTCTGAATGCTATTGACAACAGTAGCTGTAAACACATTTATGATTTTTCAGATCTTAACAACAGAAGGTCTAAAGAAGGTCTGTTTTAACACTACTATTAATGTAAGTTTAAGATTCTGATGCTTTAGGATAAGTTAAAAAAAACATATACACCCATCCCTCAATATCTGATCAGCCAGTTTACGAATTTTCGATAGAAATTACGATGCATTTTTACACCTGAGATTTTCACTACAATGAAAGTGTCTTTCAAATCTTAATGGAAGACACTTTGTATGTATCATGACAACCCTCTATACAGGTCACAAATACGTCTGCATTAGTGACGTATTGATTAGAATTTAGAATGAACATTTTTAGAAATAACATTTTTTAACTACTGTTACTGGATTAATAGGATAATTAACTATCCTAAACAAAGCAACAGCATTTCTCTGACAATTCAGAGCTGTCTTAGGATAAAAATAAATAGCACTCTGTGATTTTCTTAATCTTGGGAATGAATCAGAAGATTTCACTTGTCATGGGTCTTTTACTTTAGTCGACACATTTTCACCTAATGAACTGTTTTGGAGGAATGAATAAGGTTTGTGAATTGAGAGATTGGTGTATATACAGTACAGCATATTCATCCAAAAAATAAGAATGTAGCCTTCAGTTCCCTAGAACACACCTTGCAGTGTTTTATTCTATATCATAATTAATTACAGTGCTAGTTCATCATAAAAAGAAACAACACATAAAATGTTTTTATTTTTAATTTGAAAGAAAATACAAACAAATATTGAAGAAAAGCTGTTGACAATTAAATACCAAACAGCAAAATCCAGCTAGTTCTTTTATGGTTATGCTGGTAGCAATGTGAAAAAACTATGTTAATTATGACAGGTCACATGCATAAAATGAATAGCTAACTAACTATGTAAAATTTAATACTGCTGCTCTTTCTTCTTCTGATGATGATGAACTAAAGCCATCGGTATCTGCCTTTCTTTATGAGTAAATGTGAAATTTAATCCCTTGCAGTTACTTCATGTGATTCGTTCTGTTAAATAACTGCTAAGAACAGAGTTCTGTACAAATGATTAGCACCTGATATTCAACACTTTTCAGCACAGAGTGAGAAGTGTTTAGAACAGCTGGCGTCTCAAAATTGTGACTGGGTGACAATGGGTGCAAATCAGGATACACCCTGCACTTGACACCAGTCCATTGCAGGGTGTATCCTGATTTGCACCCATTGTCACCCAGTTTGGGCTCCAGCTCACCACAACACTGTAATGGATCAAACTGAAAAAGAGTGGATGGTGTAACAGTGATGTGCTATTACAGTTTCAGACATTCAAGAGAAACATTTACATCAAGCGCTTGGTTGTTAACATAGCGATGTACTCATTTTGGAAATCACAACAGTAATGTGATTATATAACAATCAACTATTTTTTTCACAGCCTATATCAAAAAGCAGAATGAAAGTCTTTCTTCAAAATGTGAATCATGATTAACAGGCTGCTACACACCGGGCCTCATACTGTATGTAAGATGAAGTGGCAATTTTTCAGAAATGAACAAACTGAAAAAAAGCCACTAATAAAAAGGATGAAAATGAATGGACAAGAGCTCCTTGAAAGGAGTTTGTTTTTCAGTCTTCTTTGAAAAAACTTACAAATGATTGTTGAGTGTCACCTGTGCATGAAATCATCTTAAACAGAGGATGAAACACACCAAAAATAAGATTGCAGAAAATGTTGAGGAGTGATTTTTAATTCTGAAGTAAATAATGTATACAAAAGTATGATTAATCACTAAATCATTACATACTGTAGAATATTATACCAATTTGCAGCTCAGCACTGCTTAAATTATGGAAGACAAAAAAAAACTTCTGAAACTGTGACATCAAGAGTGGTAGTGCCTGACATTTTCCAGTGAACAGCCTGCTAGATTAGGTAAAATGAAAGAAAAACTATTTAATACTACAGTCTATATACACAACTGAGTCACTGTAGAGTTCCATTGTATAGAAAGGCTTAAATTATACTGTATGTTTTTAAAAGAAAATAGAAATAGAATCCCAGTCTATTATTAAAGACATACAGTACAGCTACCCTAAAAGACACAAGAACTAAAAAAGAACTATTGAGGAGGCTAACCATTTAAAAAAAATGACAGATTCAAAAACTGTAAAATGCAGTTATTACTTTTAAACCAATGAAACATGAGTCAAAGTTGTCTTCAATTAAACGCTTTAGGTTTTCTTTTAAATGAGTCATCCTTTCTTTTCTTAAAACATAAAAGAACCAAGGTACATTAATAAGGAATGGTTACTGATAAAACACAATGTGCTATGAAATGTGTAATTTGCCAGCATACTCTCTACCCTTGATTCTTCAAAATGAATAACAGTTTAAACATCTTATGAAACACCATACAGAATACAGCAGGACCAAATAAAGATAAATTCATCTATCATTTTCTAACCACTTCTTTCAATACATGGGGGAGCCAGAGGAGGCAGAATACAGCCTGGACAGGATACCAGCCTATCACAGGGCATCGCAGGGCACACATGGACGCCTAGGGCCAACCAGTATGTTTTAGGACTGTGGAAAGCGAAGCACCCAGAGGAAACCCATGTAAACATGGGAAAAACATACAAACTCCACACAGACAGCACCCCAGGTCCAGAACTGAACTCAGGGTCCCAGCGCTGCAAGGCAGCAATGCTAACCACTGCACCATTGTACCACTGTGCTGCCCTAAATACAGATACAATACTTACAAATATAGATATTTAATGTTTGTAGAGTTTCAGAAGACAAAAGAGGCAGCTCAGCTCTTGAAATAGGAATCTTAAGTCTGAACTTAACAGTGCAGCTCATTGTTTAACACTGATAAAAGCCAGACACATCTAAGGGAAAAAATGCCTAGTGCATTGTTCATCTTAACTAAACTGATCTGGATGACTGTTCTAGATATAGACTACACGGATTCTGTGGACCCTCAGTTACAGTGTAAAATACAGACCTGACCTGACTCCCCAACATTTTAAAATTCTCCTACTCAGCTACAGGGTTCACTAAAGCACTTTTCTCAGAATTGCTTCTTACAAGGTACAATGTACCTTCCATTGAAATGTTTTTTAATGGAAGAAAGTTGGCATGGGGATTTCTAACCTTGACATTTACATTTAGTTTATTTTTATTTAATCCATGATGAAAGTTTTATTAATTAATTAATATTACACATTGAATATAGTATTTTTTGTACCTGTAAGCTCAGTACTATATTCTTTTCATATTTGTTTATTAAATACTGTATGGAGGAACAGGATTAATACATGTTTGTTCCATTGCTTGCAAGCATGTTAGCAAGGGTCAAGGACAGTAATTACAAGTTTGCAAAAAAGGAGGTCATTCAATCCATTTAGTTTGCTTGATTTTTGGTAGCAAAGTTATCTGAGGATCTCATTCAGCTGTTTCTTGTTAGAAGTAATGGCATCTGCTTCGATAACATGGTTGGTCAGTTTGTACAGTAAGTGCACTCAAGAATATAAAAAGATGTGCTTACCACATATGTCGGCAGCAAAGTATTTGTGTCTTATTGAGTTAAAACAAAATGTGCTATCCAGAGGACAGTTACAGTTACACAGTTACTCAACTCTGCTGCCATACAATTTCCACCATGCCATCATCAGAATTCCCTCTTCACAGATGAGAAATCCATACTTCATTGTACAAACTTTGTCTGGGCTTGTTCCTAGACATCTTAAGTACTTCTTGTTTGGCCAGTGTACTCTTCTGACCTGAACCTGATCAAGCACCGCTGGAACCAGCTGGGAAGACAGGTGGCACAGAGTGCTAACCAACCACGTTATGTACTGAGGTTTGAAGCATGTAGCATGTCTATTTCAAACACAGCTACTGACTGTTGCTGACCTAAGTTAGCACAGCACTTTCTTCCAGGACTCAATAGTTTGTCAAATAAACCAGAGAATAGATGAATATCTCTAATGTACTATAAGGATAATTCATATTTAAAACCAAACTGTAGACTCCGAAAAACGTACCATTTAACTGGAATTGTAAATATATTTTTCTTATGTTATCTACATATTGTGTTTAATTTATTATTTTAATTAATAAATCAGTTTTAGTGGGATGTGGGACTGAAAACACTTGTAGGATGCCAACATTCTTTTCATATTCATCCCTTATTGAATTGACCTAAATTGACAGAAACTCATTTGCTTTATTTACATTGTGATTTAATACATTTAACAAAATATTATTGGAATAGTTTTATAATATCACACTATTTGTAAGGCCTCTGAGCAAAGTGCCATGAACCTTTATTGACATGAGCACTGAATGTGAAGTTCAATCAAGGATAATATCAAGAAGCATCATAGTGTCTGGCTTTCTGTCATAGTGTGGAATGAAGTGGTGCATGATGGCCCACTTTTTCCACACCTGTTTATAATTCTTCAGTGTGTGTTCACTTGCACAGCAAATTGGCTTTTTATTATGTTCTGTGTTTTATAGCTGTTGCTAGAAATAGGAGAAACAATCAAACAAAGCATGAACCACTATGAACCACGTAGCATCTATGTGTAAATAGGACCTACATTATTTTCTGTGGGACCTCAGAGTAACACAAAAGGGTTGGAATAACATGGATAAAAACAATATATGGTGAGAAATAGGGAAAGTATCAAAATTAATCCACATGCAGTGTGAGGCACTTTCCAAATCACCTAATAATAAGAGAAGTATTATGTTTTCTATTTCATTGCACAGTCAGCTTAAAATTCACTTAAATCCATTATACTGTATCATCCTCTGTACAGCTATCTTGAGTGATGCTGCTACAGTACATGATTGTTACATGACTGTTTCTATCCCCAGGACCATTATTAACAACTACTCAATTTTACAGGGCAATCTCTCCATCGGTACCCTTTTTTCTGACTGCCCAATCATCTCATACTGCCGACCACCCAATCTACATAAACTTCTTGTTCACAGCTCCCTTGACCGCACTCGGCAATCATCCACACCAGGCACCTTCCCCTGCAACAGAGCTCACTGTATCACCTGCAAAAACATATCTAACAACACGCTTATTCAGGGCCCCTCAGGTCAATACCGGATCACCCAGATGACATCCTGTACTCCTTTACTGTATCTCCTGCACAAAATGCCCAGCTATCTACATTGGGGAAACCAGAAGGAGACTAGGAGACCGCTTCAGAGAACATGTTAGGGGCTGTGAAGATTAAAGATTTCTCCAAGCCCATAGTTTCTCACTTCACCTCAGACAGCCATGATCACACTGATCTCTGTCTCTGTTCTCAAAGAATAGCAAAAAGACAACAGAAACAAAACTCATCCTGAAACTAGGTTCACACCATCCACCTTGATTGACTGACTCAATGACTGACTTATTTTCATGTAATCTTCTCTATTCTCATGCAGGTTTTGACTTCACACCTTTCTTCACCCCTCTCCACTTTGCACTTCCTGAGTGGCCTCTCCTGCTTCCTCCCCTCTCCCAGCTTTTGTTCTCCTGTGCTATTTAATCTTTGCTGTCTGCCCTGTCTTTCTCGCCCCTGAAGAAGGCTTCACAGCCGAAACATTGTGTTTTCTCTCTTCTCTTTTCAGCATGGAATAAACCTATTACTTGTTCCTTTGCAGACTACGCATGCTGACGCAGCTACCCACCAGAACTACATGATTGTTACATACTAGTAATGGTGATGATAAATCCATTGCTGTTTGTTGTGGTGCATTTTTACACACAGAGATATAGCTCTACAGACAATATACTGTATATTCACTATACTGTATATACAGTACATGTATACTGAGTACATATCCTTTCTACCACCTAGTTTATTCATTGTGTGGCATAAAGATCATTTAGACTATTACAGATATTTAGACTATTCTAGAACACTCTAGACCATTCCAAATGAGAATATTTCAAAATGTGTGCATGACTCTAAAGTAAAATAAAGATTGAATAATAGCTTATATTTTTAATACTTTTTCAGAATGATCCTCTCTGCCATCCCACCATAGTACCTCCCTATATTATTCATGATCTCAACAACAAATCTCATAAATAAAAAGAAACATTTTTTATACTTGCTTATTTTAGACAAAATGTCATATTTTGTCTCATTTTTGAAACGGAGAGATTATAGCATTATGAACATGCATATGCAACACACTAAATAGAACTGACTGTAAGCTAAAATCTTGAGCATGATGTCAGAGCCAGAGTTATCACACATAAAATGGGCATATAATGCTAAGGAAATGTTTTAAACCTTTCCTGTCAAGGTGACTTCTGGGGAATATTTGACACACTCAATCACACTTTGAAATGCTAAAAACAATAACAGTATCATTCAGGTGTTCTTATTGCTCCAAAGCAGCCACTGACCTTCAGTGTATAGACTCCCATTCGGCCAGGTACTTTGTAGAAAATTCCCTCTTCTCCTCGAGAATTGGTGTGCAGCATGGCATTTAAACAAGCCAGAGGAGACGTCCCGCTAGAATCAGAGAAAGAAAACAGCTGGTGAGACTAGAGCAGTCTACTTCTGCTAAAATCATGCTGCAGCATTAATGTTTGGAGTTAAAATAGAACCATGTATTGGCCACAAGATGGTAATGACGGAAACTCATGAAAAAAACATAACTGGAAGAAATAACAGTGAACGCTACTTTACCTGCTCTTACTTAATTGACAAATAAGCCCTAAACTGTTTTCATTCAAAAGACCGGTGGGTGTATGTGTACAGTATACACACATTTTAAAATCACTTTTGCTTTTATGTTATAACTATGTTCCAAAAGGATTTGCAAATGCTTATTTGATGCTGTCCTCAATACAAAGGTTTCACTGCCCTGCCATTGAAACCAAAATGGTAATAACGAAAAAGGATGCAGAGGCTACAGACTACAGTACATTGTTATAAACAGGAGGAGAAAAAGAAACAATATCTCGACAAACAGTAAAGAAGGAAAACACATAACAGACCAGAATTAATGTGGAATGTTATTGGGTAAAGGGTAAATTATTCAGGTGAGGACAGACAAGGATCAGGAAAAAAGCAAAGCTACTGTAAAGGAAGTCTAACATGCATCTAGCTACCTCGTCTTTGTTGTGTATTTGGAAGGACAGTTTCAGAATGTTTTTTCAGTGCAAAGAAAATGGCACACTTTGTTGCCGTGAATCACCTGAGCTTATTAAGAATTAAAATTGATTTGCCATAAGAACTTAATCACGACTACAAAGACGAGGAGGCCATTCAGTTCATCATGTTGTATATTAATTGAAATGCAGCACAAACTAGGAGCTGCTATTCTGGTTAAAAAAAAAAGCTGTTGGTAGGAGGAGCATTAGACAAAAAAAAACAGATAACTGCCCTGTATGGTTTTGTTTGATGTTTGTGGTACAGAGTGTTATCAGCTTATGTTGGATCAACAAAGTACTTGTTGTATAAACACAGTAGGAAAAAAGTAAATTATTTTACAGTACAACAGGTAATTTCAACGTTTACAGGAAGATAATCACTTTAATGGATAAACTGATGCCATTTAATTTTTTTTCAGGTTTATTAAGATCCATAATGTAAGACACTTTTTAAGTACAGTAGCACACAGTAACACTCTGAAATAACTTTTGTTCATCACAATCACCTTTAATATTCTATATCTATTTTGATTGATTGAATTTCTTTTTTCCCCAAATTGTTTTCACAATCCTTTGCTATATAAAACAGGAGTCTTTGAGCTTTACACAATGCATTCCACACTGCAATCTGAACTTGTAATAGAGAATGCATAAGTCAAATTTTAAATGAATGTAACGATAACAAGGAGGGGCAAATATGTTCACACACCAGCAGTTAGTTAACTTCTAAATTTTTATGAAATCTTACTAAGAAAGAAAGGTTGTATATGTAATGCTGGTGAAGCTTGACTGTATGCTCCTTTCTTTTGATTTTGTTTTTAATTCATTTTTTTTTTAATTCAGCCAGGTTTTCAACTGTTTTAGGTTGAGAGCCTCGAAGAGGACAGAGAGCAGGAGTGCGAGGAGGAGGTGCGAAAAGTCAGTGTTTCGGATAACAGAGAAGCAGGTGACAATTAAAAGAGAAGATTGGTAGTTATGGCAACAGTGACAGTAGAGGCAAAAAGAGGAAAACAATTAAACACCAAAACAGACTTGACTATGAAAGGTCATGGCTAATGACTTCCTAACCAGCACTCAACGTGATGCTGATTTTAAGTTTCAGATGAGATCTCATCACGTTAAACAAAACAGTAAAGAGATGTGTTTTCAAAAGCCACTATGTGCAAAGGACCCCCAGCTCAGATGACAAAATCATACTGTACTTACTTGTAGTGGTCAAGAAAAACAGGCAAGAAGTGGCCCACATTTTAAGTAACACTAAAGCATAAAGCTGTTAACATGGATGTCTGGGCTTGTTTTCTCAATGCACAAAGTGAAGAAATAGGCCAGTAAAAACAAGGAACAATATCTTTGCATTATCTAATGTTATACAATTTGTGACAGTTTGTGGTTAACTTTTTCACATGTATAAATATCCAGTATGTGTAGACTCTTGCTCTCTTTGGTGTACTACAGTAAAATTTCAAGATAACCCCATAATTCTGACAACCAATTGATCACTCTCTTTCTGTAAGTGCCATTTGGATAGTGTCTAGATTATTCTTAAACATCAGAACATATACTTTTGCACATTATTAAACTATTAAACAATTACAATATTTTTTGATAAAAAGGATAAAAATGAAAACTGAACATTCCAGTGATAAGTTTCCTTGTTATTATTATGGTGGAAGATTATATTTTGTTTCACCTTATGGCAAATGTTAAATATTATGCATTTACATTCATTGGTTAGCTGTTACTAGACACAATACGCACAAAAATACTTAAGCACTTAATAATACTTAATAAGCATTCAGGAATGACATTGTCTACAGAGTACAGGCACAAATTTTGCACTTTGTAGAAAGCTGAAAGACCGGATCAGCTCAGTTAACTGTTACACTTTTCAGGGCTCTATACAGCTTTCACATCAAAGAGCATAATCAAGGCTTGTTGGTTCCTCTTTAAGCCTCTTCACCACTCACACTTGAACAGTAGACACGACCATACACTCATTCCTACAAATATTTGTCAGGCCAGCATTTTCTATATTTTCTGAGCATTCACAAGTTTGCACTCTCTGTTTTGAGAAATGTGATCACTGCTGTCTTCGCACAATTTCCATGCATGGTACTGGAAGGATTGCTCCTTAACAAGACAAACAGGTAGTTTGCGACTTGCACTGACTACATATTACCTTTTACAAATGAAAAATAAAATCTACATACGTTGTAAATGCACTTTGAGCACCTATAATTTGAACAATTATAGTTTTTTGCCACGTTTCATTTGTTCTGATAGTTCTGGACCAAATAGAATTGTACCATATATAGGGAAAGCCTCAAGTAAAGGTGGTAGTATTTTTTCTTCAGGTTATTTTTAAACAAGTTCTTCTGTAGGTGAAGATTTTAAAACCAAGCTCAGCTTTGTCAGGCAGGTTGTTTTTAACAAACAACACAAGATATCATGAAAAGATAGCATCACGTTTCAGCATAAATGGCAACAAATACAATCATTCGGACTAAAAAGACAACCTTCAGCTCAGTCTTGCAAATTATTTTGCATTATGAATTCATGATAAGCCACTTGCTTTACCACAGTCTAACATATGTTTAAAAAATGGAAAAAGAAAATGCACACTGTACCTTTCACAAAATTATTACTCCATGATTTCAAAAGAGGCAAAAGACAGAGACTGTGGGAGCATAAACATTTAAAAAGAATCCATAATCCTATGTGGCTCAGCATGCTAGCTCATGTTGGCATAGCTGACAGCCTCCGGTAACATTCAAGCTGAAGATGTTCTTAATTTGCAAATAAAAGCTACAGCTACCAAGGCCATCCTCATGCACTGAATAAGGTTTGACTCGTTAACTGTTTTCACTTAAAGCAATAATGTGACTTTCTTTTGTTTTTTGTAGTCAGGCCAACATCTTGTTAATCCCATGCAGCGGTAATACAGAGGGGGTTAAGGTTAGTGAATTCAGGACAGGTAAAACAAGTTTTTCTTACCTTCTGGAGGACAACAGAGACAATGAAACCAAAAGGCAAAGAAATACAACAATTAGAATTAAATGGAGACAAAAGACTCTACAAAAAATCCAAAAAGAAACAATGTGTAGATTTCATTTCAACACTTCTTAATAAGGAACCTTAAATAATAAGAAATAAGATTTCTGCTCCCAAGATAGGAAAGATACAACAATTTTCTGTAAAGCAGAGTGACTGTTGAAAAACAGGAGTAAAAGATGCTATTTAATAATGGCCATGACAATTAAGAGCATTTCCATTTTTAAAACTAGCCAAATGTAACTTTCTTTGTGCAGTAAATTGTTAAAGAGTCTGATATATTCTTGACACATCAAGGTTTGAATTAGGAGTTCGGATGCCAAGATGCAGCATTTTCTCCAAGTAGACATATATGGAATAATAAGTGGAAACAAAATATGACATTACATTTAAAATTCTTCATGCAGTTTAAAGAAGGCATATAAATATTGCCACTCTGTGTAAATACAAAATAACAGATAATCACATACAAAACTAATGTAAAATGAAATAAACATTATGGCTACAGTATATACTGTATTACCACCTCAATTTCAAAAGGCCTGGCTCTTCCACATACAGTACAATAGCAAATCCTAAGAAACTATATATATTATATAAGGCATCTCAGTTAGATACGATTAATATCTAACAATGCACTCAATGACTGATAATCAACGTTTTTTAAAATATATTACACAATGCACAACATTTAAATGTTCATTAATCATAATTTCTACTAATGCATATACTATACAAGTCCATGCAACCAGATACACTGTACAATAACCCCCCCGCTACTGTACTGTAAGTTAAAAACGAAAGGTATTCAATCACAGAAAGTTTCCTGTGAATTAAATAATCAATTAGAAGTTAAAGATATCTACAGTAATTGCCCTGCTGCAACTGAATCCAAAAAGACTTTTCAACTGCGCTGAGCAAGAACAATGTGAGACCAGCGCCCAAATGTGCCCCGTCAAGTTTGTTAGTTTTTTGAGTGATGACATTTACCTTATGAACTGTGATCTCACTACCTTTCTGGGTTGTTTCACTTAAGTTTAAAACCATTCTCTTAATACGTGTAGCCCAGATTTTCAACAAGTTTTTTTTTTTAACACTGGGTGAATGGATCTTTCTACTGATAACAGTATCGCCTCTCAGTGCTGGGAGGTGATCCTACACTGTCCCATAAGCATTCAGATACCATCAACTAACACTCTTTGAAACAATAGACGTACAGTATATGGGTCAATTAGAGACACTCATCTCAAAAGAATATTTACCAGATTGTCAAAAAGAACTGTCAGAAATATGCCAATTTCATCAGACTGTACAGTATGTATATACTAAAAAAAATCTACATATGGAAAATTGGTAAAACTAAAGTTTTCTTTAACATGCACATTTTGTCTTTTTACATAGGCTTCACAAATCTTTCATTTGAAGTTTCGCAAAAATGTTAGTTTGTGCTGTTAAAATTAAAATTATTAAAGTATTTACTATTTATTAAGTGATCATGGCTGATGTTTTCTTGTCTATTCTGACTTATTTCAGTACAGCTTTTCAATATAACATTATATAGTAAAATTTGCCATTTCCAAACAAGTATTTAACTAAAAACATCAATGATGGTGGAATCTGTCGCTTTTTGCGGACATTTACAGAAACAACTGCTGTTCATGCTGTTGAAGGACTGAATCTTATCTTTTGTACAACATACGTAACCTGAACATTCCTGTCATCATACCTGTAACCTGAGCATTGCCTAACATCCATGTAACCTGTTAACTAGAAGCATTGACGACCTACAGTATAAAGATGCTTATGCTCAATATGTTGAAACAATATGTTGTTAAAAAATGTTAAATAATTCTGATATAAATAATATGTAGACTGCTGACAGTTACAAATTATGAGAGTCTGACAGGGGAGAAAGGGGGGTGGAAGGCACTTCAACAGTGTTTTCAAGTGAACAATAAAGAAATAGATTGAGCTGAGAAAGTAGCCATTGTATTGTGATTTTTGTGAGAAATGTTTGGACCTGGCTATAAAGGGATCCTGCTTAAGGGAACAGAGGCAACACCTTTTCTGTCACGCTGCTGTATAATGCCTGAACTTCAGCTGAAATAAAGGCCTGATGATTGCTTCACCTCTGAAGCCTGGTCTCCAGTTTTTCTCCCGGTCTCCTGACAAGGATTAATCTCACCCATTGGCCTTCACTGTTAAATCTGGTCTGTCACTGTTTCCTCCCAAACCTGTCTACTGGAGGATGCTCCCCACAGCAAACGAAGAGGTGTTACAGATAAGATTAGCCTTCCAAAACTTTGAAAATGTAACTTTGAGAAAATCATTTGTAATTGCATATGCCAACTTTCAATTACTGATATTCATTAAATAACTTTACATGCCTCTTAACAAAAGTTATGAAAGATGTGCATTATCACGTCCTTCCTATTGTACACAGTATGTCTCAATAAACATCAGATATGAGTTAATTCAAAATTCCAGGTTTTATTGTGAAGGCTGTGGCAGAGATCACTTCCATATACCTTCAGGATTCTTGGGAACACTGCTTATCTATTCTGTAGCATCTGCCCATTTATTTGGAACTTTCATGATCTGGAGAGCCTTTTGCGGTGTGAATTTGCTGACAGGCTCTTTGGCTGTCTGGAATATAAGCAGACAGCTGTATCTCTTTTACAAACATGATTTAAAAGATTTTCCTCAGCTGTGTGGTGAACCAAATGCAGAGCAGCTTGATAGAGCTTGACTGGTATAAAACAGAAAGACTCTTTGTGAATAATTTACTTTAAACAAATTGTAAAAAAATGAAAAGAATGAATGAAATGTCTCATATTAAATCTAAGATGTTTTCATCAATTAAAAGCATAGAGATTATGATAACTTGGAAGGGCTTTATCTAGTTGTTTAATTATTAGAAGTAGCTATAGGGTATAATTTTCATTAGCCACATAATGATTGAAAATCATGAAAATCACATATACTATGAAACTGATTATTTATTTTTTATTACAGTTATGTTCTGTCACAAAACTGTAGCGAATATTTCCCAATATGAATACAGCATTCAATTTAAAAATGTAAGCATTGCAATGCAGTAAAACAGTCAAAACCTAGCCAGCAGCCAAATCACCCTACAACTCACAACTGGCAACCCACTGAAGCTCAGCAGGTGTGAGCCTGGTCAGTACCTGGATGGGAGACCTCCTGGGTTGCTGCTGGAAGAGGTGTTAGAGGGGCCCAGTAGGGGGTGCTCACCCTGTGCTCTGTGTAGGTCCTAATGCCCCATTATAGTGACAGGGACACTATACTGTAAAAAGGCATTGTCCTTTGGATGAGATGTAAAACCAAGGTTCTGACTCTCATCATTAAAAATCCCAGGGTGGTTCTTGAAAAGAGTAGGGGTGTAACCCTGGTGTCCTGGCCAAATTTCCCATTGGCCCTTACCAATCATGGCCTCCTAATAATCCCCATTATGAATTGGCTTCATTATTCTGTTCTCCTCCCCACTGATAGCTGAGGTGTGGTGAGTGTACTGGCACAGTATGGCTGCCGTCACATCATCCAATGGGAGTCCCCATTACCTGTAAACCGCTTTAAATGGAGTGTCCAGAAAAGCACTATATAAGTGTAAGCAATTATTATTATTTTAGTTCATTCTGCTATAATTCATGTCTGTCTTATTTATAAAGGATTTTGTCCGCATTGATCTATAATATCCACATATTTTGAAAAAATAATTTTTCATTTATATCGTATATATATATATTTTTGTGAAATACAATAGCATTTGACACAAAGATTTTAAAACATTTGTCAGCAGCTGTATAAAAGTGTGCAAGAGATTCAAACCAAAAAAAAAGAAGAGTTTCATTCTTGACATGGTGTTACTGTACCTCTGAGCCTCTACTGACATGGGAACTGACCTTGGTCCTGAAATCTGACACCATACTCTGTTCAGAATTTGAAAAACTGGGTTTTGGTTTGAAGCTTTTTAATGCCGTCCAGTACAATATTACTTCAAAGCCTGCAAAACAAGCTTGTTGTTATTCACAGGCTAGATTTTATTAAATGCTGAATCAACAGCCCTGGTTTGACCTAAGAGCATTACAAACATATCTTTTAGAAAATGATTACCAGCTCTGAATTTAAAAATATCTCTTTTACGCACTCCAGGAAAAGTGCTGTGTGGTACACTGTTCCTACGAGATGTGGTTAAGACAGTATAAGAACTATTTCTGAAAAAAAACTATGCTCATATACTTCCCAGTCATTTGAAAATCAAAAATGAAAAAATGACCTTGGTGTGTTTGTCACCTTAGCTAGTATTTTTCTGTTACAAAACTAGAAAGAAATCAAGAACCTTCTACAAGAGTTCTACCTGTACTTTTCCTGCCCTTTTCACCAACAACTGGAATGTGGGGTAGCTAATTCACTTGCCAAATTGTATGTAAAAAGATATCTCTCACTAAACCAAGTCAACAAGACTTTATTCAAGTATCCTTCCTTATGTGTTCACTAAACTGTCATGAACTAGTCTTAATCTAACAACCCAGTTTCTATGAAAAAGGATGAAACTTTTTCTCCCTTATATACCCAGAGCAAATGCCTTCATTAACAACACCTGTGCTACAGTAGGTTAACTCAGGGCGACTGTCCCCTTGGCCTTAACAAAATTAAGCCGGGCAATATATTGTATTTTTTACATTTTCTTTTTCCCTCATTGGGAACGTCTGACTTTGTACAAAGTTGTAAAGCGATACAATATAGCAATACAAAATAGGAAAAGACAGCAAGTATCAGTAAGAAAACAGTATACAGTATATGCATAGGCCACTGCCTTATTGGAGTTGTCTTATTGAACATTTGTTGGAGATAAGGAGTACCTCTTGCCTGCAGGATCACAATATACATATTCAGATGCATATGCATGCTGACAATACTTTAAATCAACTGTGACACATAATCTGCATATTGATAATTTATCCTTTCATGACTATAATGGGTTCATCTTAACTTATCTGTTTGTGGAAAATTACACGTATTCAAGAATATCGCTTTTGATAAAGAGTAATTACCAGTGTCATGGCCACAGCCTATCTTGGCAAGCAACGGGCGAAAGGCAGGATTCACCCTGGATGTGACACTAGTCCTTCACAGGGCTCACAAAGACACAGATGCAAACATGTACACATTCACACCAGGCCAATTTTCCCAGAAGCCAATTAACCTAATAGTATGCCAGCCACTCGAACATGGGGAGAAAATCCAAACTCCACACAGTTAGCACACCAGGTCCAAAAACCAGGGTCCCAGCCCTGCGAGGCAACAACGTTAACTACTGCGCCACTGTTATTAAAATAAAAAAAATTAATGATTAATTATAGTGCCAATACTGTCTTATTGATGCCCCTCTTAAATAGATCACGGTACTGTGCACTAGTCACATTGGCACCGGGAGTGACCAGAAAATGGCCAGACAGAATGAATTACTGTATTGTTTGAATTCAGAGTCTTGTTTTATTGGAAACAAGAGCAAGGTAACCACAATGGGAAATTCTCCCTCTAGGCATATGATTTGCTTTCACTTTGATTCTAAACAGATGTGCCCTTTACATATAATGGGATCTTTAAACCTAACGACATTTAAGGGTTGTAATAATCTTAAAGGTTAGCCGAGCCTTTTATTTCTTTTTCTCTGGGAATGAGGTACTGCAGAGGTAACTGCGCATGTCACAAGAAATACAAAATACTCATCTTGAAGTGAAGGCTTTAAGACAGTTTTGAATACTTTTAGTAAAGGTGAAAGATCACAGGCAAATATATTTTGTGGATTCCTATGCATGCTCCATAATAATCGTAATTCTATCAGTACACATACATAAGTATGAGAACATAGTGCATTTGAATTTGGTCATAGGTCTGGAACAGCAACATGTCTAGACAGATCACAGATGGGTTGTTCTGTTCCATAGAAAGTGTGACCCTACAGTATATGCACTAATAAGATAAGTTTGCATCTGGACCTTAAGGTCAGGTCATTGGTAGGGCAGAGCACATTTGTGTTCCATAGTAACCATAACCCTACTATATATGCACCCTGTCTTCAGTTCTAAATTGAATTTGCATTTAACCACATGGAGAGGTCAAATGTTTTATTATGTATAGCAGGGTCTCCGGCCACTGCAGACATCAGCACCACAACAACCTTCCACCTGGCCCTCACTGGTGTGGAATTCCTGGAGCTTCTCTTTTGCTGAAGGTGTAGAGCCAGGCTACCTCCAGGCCTGGACCATCAGCCCTCAGTGACACTATGAGGAACACTGGCTTCCCGGAGAAGTTTTGCTTTCTAATACAGTAAACCCCTCTTAGGGGTGCTATCTTGCTCCTTAATGTGAATACATGCAGTTAACCCACCTACTTCCATTCCTCTGTCTTAATTTAGCCTACAGCCTAATAATTTTACTGTAAACATATGTTGTAGCTTAACCAAGTATAAACCTGTTAAGTATACATGAAAATAGGGAGATGTTTATATAATGTACTAATATTTCTTGAGCAACTGTGAAAGTATGTCAAAGTTTTCACAAACATACTGTAGTCATCTATGATCAATGCTTTTCCATTGTGTTGGGACATTAAATATTGTTATTGGAGAAATAGAATGTAGATATAGAATATAAAATATAAATATATAAATAGAATGTAAAGAAAAATCTAAATCTATAATATGTTAATGGAATAAATATTCACAATCCCCCCACCCCCAAACCGAGTCAATATTTGATAGAAGCACCTTTGGCAGCAATTATAGCTGCAAGTCTTTTTGGATAAGTCTATCAGCTTTGCACTGGGATGATACATTTTTTTCCATTTGTCTTTGCAAACATACTCCAACTCTGACAGGTTGGTTAGGAATTAATGTCTCAATGGAAGTAAATCAGTTTTGAAGCCATAGATTTTCTTATGAATTCAAGTCAAGGACACATAAGGACACTTGATTCCTTCTTGTTAAGCCACTCCAGTGTAGCTTTGGTTCTGTGCTTTAGGCCATTGTCCCGCTGAAAGGAGAATTAAAGTTTTAGCAGACTTTCCTCGAAGTTTGCCTATACTTTGCTTCATTCATGTTTGCCTTAATTTGAAAAAGTCCCCCAGTTCCTTATGATGAGAAGCAGCCCCATAACATAATATTGCCACCACCATGCTTGATAGTAGGGATGGTATTAAATGGGTAATACATTGTTATGGTTTTGTGTCAGATGGAACATAAATCCATTGAAAACCAAAAAGTTTCTATTTTGTCTCACAAAATTGACGATAAAACTTTTTGTCACAAAAGCATTATCAGTTAAAAGGCTTGCTGGGTTTGACACTCTGCCATACAGGCAAGACCACTGTATCTATTCTGAAATCATGAGAACTACTACTACTATTGAAAAACAGTCAGAGGTCATTCAATTATCAAATTATCAAAATCATTTTGTGCACCTGAGCTACAGTAAAGTTTATCCTAGGAGAGGGTGTGACAACTTATGCAATCAACATATTTTACTTAATGACTTTTCCTAACTTCTAATACTGACACTTCTTTCTCCCAAAAAAGTGTTCAGCTAGAGCACTCAAGTTGTGTTTGAGAACAGGCACTTTTGATTGAGAAAATTTAGCATGTGTATACATTATTTGTAATTCAGCACAATAGGACATCATTTGAAGGGGTGAACACTATGGTAAAGCACAAAACTCAAAGCAAAGTTTTAAAGCACACGCATAATACCCATAACAAGTAAAAATAAATAAAAATGAAATCCAAAGGAAACTGACACACCAAAAACAAGAGTAAAAGTAAATTACTTTAAAAAAATACTGCCAGAATTAGAAGACCTGAATCAGATGATGTCTGAACAGAAATCCTGGAGCTAGACTAATTAGTGCCTTGTATGTGTGGGAATTATTGAAGTCCATCCTAAATTTCCCAGGGAATCACTACAATATATAGAGGATAAGAGTTAAAGTATGTACTGATGTAATATGCATTTAGTACACAAGCCACATAATTCTAAACTTACTGAATGCTATTTAACTTAGAAGATATCACGGTAAAAGAGTAACAGTAGTCTAATCTTAATAAAATATAGGCAAGTGTCAATATTGGAGCATCACAGCAAGTAGAGCAAGGGTTTTAAATGACCAATGTCACACAGTTGGAGAAAGATTCCACGAATACTCCTTATCATGGGGTTCTTAAAATGTGCTTCAAATAACAAAATAGTTAACAACATAACAGAAAAATTTACTTCAAACAAGAATTTGATTCATGACTATTGACAGCAAACCTGCAGTTACCAACTTGAAGTTTGGATTGTCACAGTTTAGACTGAGAAAGTTCTGTTCCATCCATGTACTGTATATATTGGACATGAGATAACACTGTGCACCAATTGAAATAATTTGCATTCTGCATTCAATTTGCATACAATGTCCTATATGTCTTTACAGTCCTGCTATGTCATTAGTTTAGATATGTAAGACACTTGAAAGTTATAGCAGAAATAAAAGCAATACTCGGAACAATTCAACTGGCTACTGTAACATGGCTACTAACTTTCTTGCTTGACCCCCTAAATATTTTTTTCCCTTTGGTCTTTATTCAATACGCAAATACATCTAGTTCCACTTAAAAATGTTGAAATGCATTGTCAGCAATGCAATAGGATTTAGAAGGAATTCTTCTAAGAATTTTCCACTTGTTTGAGAAGAGATGTCAGCTTATGCCTATCTAAGCTGATGTGAGCTATTCCTCTGTGAAGCAGACTGCAATTGCAGATAGGCATAAAATTATTACATTTAGCTGAACAGAGTCATCACGCAAAATACATGCAATATGTGTCACTCTCTGTACAGTATATGTACACTAAAACAATAACATACCATAAACTTATGTACTGTTTAGAAATTCCTTATTCATTTAATTGTGGAAGTGATGTACAGTATCATGCTATTAGAAGCCATGGAACTCCTAACCTCCTAGGAACTCAATGCGTTAAATGTGAAAAACAATTGAAGGAACAAATGATCTACGTCATTGAGTAAACAAAATAAAAGCCTTCTCCCCGAGATACTGTCTAGGTAGGAAATTAGCTCTATGACAACCAAGGATCTTAATTTCCATTTGTCATGCGGATTCACATGCTGGCTAAGATTAAAAACCAAAATAAAAACGGCATGAACAAGGATTTGGTACAGTGGTCTTTTCATTAAGCTGCACATTTTCAGTTTCTCTCAGCAGTTCTTTCAATATACACTTTCCTTGGTTTAATTTTCCACATATTTCTTCCCTCTGTTGCAGAACAGCAAGAGCAGCAAGGAGAAGCTGGAATGGAAAAGCTGGTTGCTTTGCTGATATCCAAATTGATGCCAGAAGTCTAAGTACGTTCTTAATAGCAGATTTAGGAATTGGCACAGCACAGCTGCTCCTTTTTTCACTGGTGAAAAAGGCATGCACCTATATTGGTGGTATTGGTCTTCAGTTGGGTTATTGGTAAACCCACACCATTTTAAACTATGTAACCTAGATCCGTTTTTATTTAATCAATTTTTACATCCTGATTACTGATTTGTTCATTTAAAGAAAACATAGAAAATGCAGTTTATAAACATAGGTTACTGTATAATGTAACAAATAAAATGATCAATTTAAAGTTAACATTTTTCTTAACAGAATAGAATTTAAAAAAAGATACCATGAAGCAAAAAACATTAGTAAACTAGCAGGTAATGTTGAGGATTCATCTTGGGAAACAAAACAACACACCATGTTGCATGAATCCAGAGATAACATTCTAATTCACTATTCAAAATAATTTTGTGGCAAATGAATACAGCTTATTAATAGACATATCAAATGAGTTGGCTTAATTTAAAAATAGTATTGTGAGTGATATACTGTATGACAGCAAAATATCAAACAATAAGACCAAACAAGTTGGGGATAAAGCTGAAGTGAGGTGCAGATCAGGAGAAGTGTACTGTACAGAAAATTTCAAAAACACTGAATATCCCTTTGAGGAAATATATATATATAATATGTAAAAGGTATATTGTAGCACCCAGACACTGACTGACATTGCCAGACTGTTCCTTCAAACAGAGCAGCCAGGCAAAAAGAAAACTAGTTAAGAATGTCACATGAGGCCAGTGGCAACTGTGAAAGACACAGAGCTTAACAGCTGAGATGGGAAATGTCCATGATCGAGAATATTCCCACCACTCCACAAAGCTCAAGAAAAAAAGGAAGCAAGAAAAAAGTCATTATTAAAAAAAAACAACTTAGCAATTAAGTCATATTGCAAACACGTGACAAAAGGTTTTGTGGGTATATACTCCTGTATTGCATTTTCAACAAAGCTTTAAACTAATAATGCAAATATATGGCAAAATGATTTGTGATCAATTTTGTGAGACAAAAATTGAACATTTTGGTCTCAAAGCAAAGCATTACATGTAACACAATCCCAAAACAGTGTGTTACTCAGTCTGTGACAGAGGAGCCTGTCACGAGGTACAGATAACATGGGAAATACATATTCTTACACCTTACGTTGAGCGGTTGCTAGATAAGTTCCTGAGGATGCACGCTCGGGGCTTGTCTAGTAACTGCTATTACTTAATTTCATATACATTCACATGCTTAAACACAGGTACGAGTGAGTACTGTGGTGTGAATGGAGAGCGCTCTCAAAATAGATGGTACTCACTGCTTGTTTGGTGTCGGTTCTTCCAGGGTGAGTCAGCCTATGGTGGCCTCAGAAGGCCAAACCTAACCCCAGTTCTCAAGGGTTATTTAAGAAATGGGAAATGGGAAAAACCACTTTGAATTAGAGAAATGGTTTGTTCCAGAGGGGGAGGGGCTTACAAGCTATTTAAGCTGGCTCCTCAGCCTAAGAGGGGTTGGTTGTTGGTGGTAAGTATATTAGGTAATGTCAAAAACAGAGAGAGAGAGCAGGTAGATAAGGAGGTTTTACTTTTATTTGAATAATTAGTTTTGTTTCTTTTTTGGGGTTTTGTTTTCTGGTGTGGGGGACTGGGAGCACTGTAAATAGACTGCACTTGTTTTGCTTGGGTGCTTTTGTGGCGGAGCCAATCTGGTATAGAACGGACCTACTTTGGCCTTGCTCAGGCCATTGTGTGATACAGTCAACACCATCCTTGCTATCAAGCATAGTAGTGGCAGCATTATTTTAGGGGGCTGCTTCTCATCAGCAGGAACTGGTAAACTTGTCAAGACTGAGGCATAAATGGATGGTGTAAAAGCACAGACAATTCTTCGAGGAAAACCTGCTTGAGTATTCTAACAACATATAATTTTCCCTTCAGCAAGAAAATGAACCACAGCATAAAGTCAAAGCTTTGCTGTAATAGCTTAACATGATATAAGTGAATGGCCCTAAGTGGCTCAATTAAAGTCTTGACTTTAATCCAACAGTTAATTTGACTTAAAAATTGTTGTTCAATAATGATGCCCAACAAATCTGTCTAAGCTTGAGCCAACATACAGTACAAAAATTTAATTGGCTAATATTAAAATATTCTGGAGTACAAGTTTGGTACAAATTTATCCAGAAACACTTGTAATTACTGCCAATGGTGTTTCCATCAACGTTGAGTTTTTGGTTTTTCAAAGCACAGGAAACATACAAAACTAATCCGTTAAACAATAATTATTTATTATTAAGATATTGCTTCCCAGTTCACAGCACACTGTGCTGAAGAAAGATAGCAAACTGCACAGTGGGAGTCTTCACTCAGTTTGATCAGTTTTCAGAAGGAAAATAGATATAGATATAAAACATAATTCTTTAACTAGCAAAAAGTCATAATTATTTCCTGCTTTGATTTAATTTGTTAAAAAAAGACAGATTGTGAACTTATGAGACACTTCTTCCTCCTATAGCATTGGACAAATCACTAATTCATATTCATATCTATACAGTAACTCAAAAATAAATTCTCTTTTACTTCAAAATGTATTTAAAAGCAGAACTGAAGTGTGTGAATCTGATGTGTGAATCTGATGTTTAACAGTTTCGTTTAACATTACAAATTTTAAACGACGTTATAGAAGGGGTGTTAACCACTGTGTCTTCTAGGAAGTAACATCTATCGCCAGTTGATTTTTCACTCCACCTGTCCCCAGTGAAAATCGTCCATATTGCAACAGTATTGATCAAACAAACCTCAATAACTGTCAGTCATCCTAAAGCCACAGCAAACGTAACTTTACATCAGAGCAGCCAAATTAGAACTCATAAATACTACATTAACAGGACTTTGCTTTTGTTCATGAGCAAAATGTGATCCCTGTTTTAAGAAAGTGTGAAGGTCCACATCTAGCAAGTGTGAATAAAATACGCTGAAGGAAATTATTTACTTTATTTTGATAAAGAACTGGAATATGTTTTATTATTATAATGTAAACTGTATATATAAGATGGAAATATTCAAGTATATATACTTTTTTAATATTATCATATTATAATAATAGGTGATGCTTGGATCATTTATTACTATTACCTACCTAAAATGGTACAGAAGATGGGCTAATTGCCCTCATCTCATTCATAACCATTCTTATGTTCTTATAAAATCCCCACTGGGGCAAAAACATTCAAGCCCGTGACATATGTACAGTGTTAAGATCAGTAAACAAATTGTCAAAAGTCAGAAATATACCACTCCCTTGCACTAAGACCATATGAACTCAAAACTATCTCATGTCCTGACAAAATTCAGCATGTGCTGTCTACATTTAGAAAATATGTAATCATAAAGATCCCATAGAACACAAGAAAAAAATCATTCGGAATCATTACTTTGCAAAATTTACTCCTCAGTTTGCAAATCACCTTTTGCAGTTTAGGCCTATTCTCCACTGCAGCCTTGCACCAACGCAAAAGAACCTTGCTTGAAGATGTGCTTGCTCTTATGGCACAAAAGAAACTGGTTTGAGTCAGGATGGACAAAGGTATCACTGAAGCCACCCACTCCTAGAGATACACCGTCTGTGGATTTCAGGAACTCCAGCCAACCGTAACCCCACACAGTCACTGGAACATCTGGCTGATTCTGTGCCCTCACACTGGCGACAAACAGTGGCTCAGCTTGGACAAACATAACTCCAAACTCTGGATGGAATGAAAATACCACTTGAAAACCACCCTATTTTATTTGTAATTCCAACAAAACCAATTAATTATTAATTTGGTTCTTGCTCAAGAGAACATCACACTAGAAGAAATCTTTGCTCCTCAGAAAAAACAACACCAATACCAAAATGTGTACAGTATGTCTGTAGTTTTTTTTTTAGTATGCAGATCAGGTCTCCAGACCAGATTGCATCTGGATACTGTGGGCACACCAGTTCTGTGTCTACAGGAGAGCCCTAGGCAACAGGGTGTAGGCAGTGCAGTGCAAAATCCCTCAACAATCAGAAGCCTCATTAAGGTGATGAGGTAACTAAGTATGTCCTTGATCATTGCCAAGAGCAGAGAAAAACAAAGCCAAACCACCTGCCCTCCTTGCAACAATCAAATCTCTCTTATATGCTTTTACGTTTCTTAGGTGACAGCCAATTATTCTTCTTCAAATGCAATTTACTGCATCAAATAATTACTGAAATAATTGACACATTAGTGCTGGTTTTCACCATCCATTTATTAAATGTCACACGATTGTTAAATGTTGTCTGAACTCAATACTGTATGTGGCTTCCAATCAGAAATCCTTGTTAAGGGTATTTTTTATGAGAAATCAAATGTATGTGTAAAATACACTGTACATTTTTCAAGCCATAACAAAACACAGTGTTTAGTTTTTTTGTCTCAATCCTCATTCTCAATATTACAACCATAGTCTGTAAAATGGAGAGTGGCCCACCTTTTGTCTAGCACTCACGTAATTAATTAAATGCTATGGTTAACAAAGGAAAAACAATGCTGAAAGTGTTGGGGATTTCATTTTCTTATTCTGAGATAAAACTTATTCCGCAAGTATACAGTACCTCATGTGTGAAAAACTAAACGGAAATATAATTATGAAGCAATTTCACCTTTAAACATTCATGTTGTGGCTGAAGATCGATTGTGTGTCACACAAATGTGTGTTGCACTAATGGACAAATATTAATAGCCAAGGCCAAATCCCTGCTTAAAAAAGGTGGGAATGATTCTTACCTTATCTCTTTCAACCCCTCGCTTTGGATCACCTTAAGGATTTCTTTATGACTCATGGGTGTGTTTGGGTATTTCTCCAGCACCTAAAGCAAGCCCCAAAAGGAAATATCATTACTGGCATGAAGATATTCTATTGCACCAGCAATTTAACAAATCATACATACCGTATATGCTGCCTGTACCAAAGGAAATAAAAGGTTAAAGGTAAAAGCTATTTTTAAAAAAAATATGATTTTACAATTATAGTTAAAACAGCCTGTAGATAACATTTAATGAACATTTTATACAACATCTATGCAAATATGAATATGCAAATCAGAATGTAAAACTTAATGAGAATCTGTCTTCCATGTGAGACCTACTGAAAGGGAAACCGTGGTTGGGGACGTCTGGAAATGTGCATCGTTTTGTTTAGATGAAAGAGGTTCTGGCACAGAGATGAACACTCCACCAACAGCTACTGCATCTGCTTCTGCTGGGCTGCTAATCAAGCTCTTGGTGCTTCCCTAGCTCAGCAGAAGACAGCAGATCACTCTGATGCTCCTGGGAGTCTGACAAGCACCATAATTAAAACACCACCTGTAGACTGCATTTTGCATTCAGCCTGCCATCTGTATATCACTGCTTTACCACCATTAAAAGGCACTGTGGAGAGCTCTATATTCTTGCTTTTTACATTCCAGAGATATATTTTTTTTAACTTTGCTCTTCTGCATTCTCAATGCGGCATGTTAACCTGTGTGCAATCTGAATGAAGATCACTGGCGTAGACCTGGAATTCCCAAGCCCACTTCTGCAGATAGTGTCTTCTGCTTCTCTTTCCAAATGAAATTAAATACTTAATTAAACCTGTAATTTTGTAATTGCAGTTTATTGATATTGATTATTCAGCTCTTTGAATTATAATACCAAATAGATAAGTAAATCTGGACACAAAAAAAGAAGTATTTATTATATTTTGCCCGTCATGTAGTTTCTAATTGAAGCAACAATCCTTTTAACCCCCTTTTCGAATGGACAGCTGACACTTAGCTCAGTTCACTGGAGCACCCCATGGGCTCCAGCAATATGGATAAAAAAGCCCATGTCAGCTTTTTTCTGAAATGTGCACTTCCCAGCTTTTCTGACTGCACGCCCCTCAGCACCCACTGTACAGACAAGACAGCACTGCCTGTGGGACTGAAGCAGTCCCAGTTATAGCACAGCAAGCTCGCAGGCCTTTGGAAAGTGCCAGAGGCTCAAGCCCGTCCCACCCCATCAGTTCGCAGCCACATGGGGATGCTGATCTTAGGCAGCCAGAGCCCAGAACGAAACCAGGAATGTCTAATTTCTATTAGGTTACTCATGGGTTAAATTAAGTGAGACATGATCACACAATGGGCAGAACAATGGCGCAGTAGTTAGCATGGCTGCCTTGCAGAGTTAGGGCCCTGGGTTCAATTCCAGACCTGGGGTGCTATCTGCATGGAGTTTGTATGGTCTCCTGTGTTCGTGTAGGCTCCTCTGGGTGCTCCAGTTTCCTCACACAACAGTCCAAAAACATAATGGTAGGTTAATTTGCTTCTGGGAAAGTTGGTCCCGGTTTGAGTGTGTTTCAGTGTTTGTATCTGTGTTTGCCCTGTGACAGACTGGTGCCCAGACCAGGGTGTACTCTGCCTTGTGCCCACTGCCTGCTGGGATAGCCTCCGGCTCCCCCTGGACCCTGAATTGACAGAAGTGGTTAGAAAATGGATGGATGATCATGCATATAAAAAGAGATAAATTAATTAACTGAGAGCTCAGTTTGATAAACAGCAGTTGATACCATAGTTTCCCATGCTGAGGAATTTGACCTAGACATTATAAATAGCCCATAAGGTAAAAACAGTAAAACATGGCAAATGATTCTTGTAGCTGAACAATAACACAGTACATAGTATGGTGAGGGTTGGTGAGATAAAAAATGATACCAACTGAAGGATTTTTACAGGATGGTTAGACTTCTTTAGATTTCGGCTAACATAAATTCTATGCAGTCCTTCCACTTTGATTTTCGTCGTGTATTATATTATACTGTATACGTGTGTCACCCAGCTGAAGGTTTGTGCTTCGGGTCATTCACTCACTCTAAATTAGACTGGGTTTCCCTCTCCTTTTTAAGTGTCCAGACACAGACCCACAACAATAGAACAACCATGCAACCAACTAACCCCTTTCCATTACCCTTGGTTATAATGGAATTTGCATCCTGGAAAATGACACGTCCAAAAGAATCAGCCAGAGCCCCTGACTACATTAAACCCTTGAATAGTTATGACATTCTCATTATGTGCCCTAAACACACTGTCTCAAGAGCTAAATCAATGAGACAACCTTCCATACAATCTGGCAGCCTGTTACGCAACCTCATTATGTAGTAACCTTTTACAAAGACACTTAGAGTATATTTTTAAAAGATTATGTTGGGCAGCAGCACAGTAATTTCTGTACCAGCTAAAATATAACCTTATCTAGCCTACAAAATTTGATGATAGCTTGAACTCAGTAAATTGCACTTCACAAGAGTATTCACAAGAAACACACTATTAATGACATTATTTCACATAATGATATTTCGCAGAAATATCACTGCCAATAAAATTATAAAATCCAAAGCATAGTTTAATAGAATGCAAAGAATTGCAAATGTGTAACTGTTAAATATCTGTTTATTTATGATTAATTGTGGCTCATATAATTCAACTTAATTTATACACAGTAAGTGAGTGAGTGAGTTTCTCCTGGCATATTTATCCTTACAGGAACGCTGGGGTCAGTATGGGGTCTAAAAGGAATTAATTTTGTTCTATTTTAGTTCTCACATTAACCTAAAAAATTTAAACTTTAAATTTTGAAGAAAAAAAAAATCTTAATGGAGCCTAAATTGGAGGTGTGTGTTCATCAGTATTTCAAGAATTGGCAAGCAGTATACAATACGAAATACCCAATTTTGCCTGAGATTAAACTTTGCCTGAATTTTTTAAAAATAATAGTAAAGGCTTAAGAGTGCAGAGCTAGCAAAAGACTTGGTAAGAACTAACAAAAACTAGCAAATGCCCTTTTTGGTAAGAAGGATGGCTAAAAGTTTATGTAGATTTGAATAATCTGCTGATTTTTTAAGCATTAAAAAAGCAGATCACATTTTGCATTGCAGCAAAGTTTAAATTCATTGCTTATTATTAATTGCTTATTTTTAGCATTTTGATGACAGCTTTATCATATGTACTGTATATTAACCTTACCGTATAGCCAAAGACTTCTCATGTCCCCAGTGGAAATGAAAAAAAAAACAGGAGCAATCTCCCCAACAGTGGAAAGAGAGGACTCCCTCAAATGAACACTTGATTTCAGCCTTCATCAGTATCCTCTCATTTGTCTTCAGAAAAGTACGTGATACTACCACAGTTTTGTTTCTTAAACTTGCAAGATAAGTTGTAACTTTAAACTTGCACATTTCCAGTAAAGCAAGTCATTGCTGGCAGACGAAATACTTTCTGGGTTCCAAACATACGTAATCAAGTGCAAACCGGCTTAAAGGTGTAGCACCACTTTCGATACATGTTGGAAAACTAACAAGACATAAGTGTATATGCGATACAGCTAGTACAGCATATAAGTATACAATCTAGCCAATCAATGAACTACTGCATTGAGACATTTTCACAGAAGTTTACACAGGTAACGTACTGGCAAAGAATGGGAACACCTGCATTACATCTTTCATACGGGTCATTATATTTTACCCACTCTTAGAAGAAGCACAAATTCCTTTATGGTAAACAAATTTAAAGCAATTAGAGGAAAATAATTGTTAAAAGACAAATTGTTATGTTTTACTATACTGTATCAGGGAATACTTATTTTCTCATTTATATATACTGTAGATACATGTACAGCAGTAAAGGGCATTAAAAATGTAAAAAATGAGTAACAGAACCAATAGTATCTGTTGAGTTTTTAATGTCTCTTAGTGTTTATTTCCTCTTTGATAAGTCTGGTTGGCAAACAGGAAAGAATTTTGTTAAGTGACTCACTTCAGTAGGTTAGCAGGTAGGCATCAAGCTGTATTTTCATAAGTTTAGTGGTTCAGCAGTGGGATCGTAAATCCATCTTATTCTGAAACCTGTCAGCTGTCTCTGAATCTGTGGCCCGTGGAGAAAAACAAGCACGAAGTGCACACCAAGCAAAAATATGATGCAAAAAAAACGAAGCTTTATAGAAGTCAAGCATGCCTGATCAAGAAGAGAAATAAAATTTGCACATTTAAGTGTCACTCACACAGGGAGTAGGTATTATTTAACAGGTCTGTTCACATTCTGTATGTGTTAGTTAATACTATACATGGAAAAAACAACAGGCTCAGGATAAAAGAGAAAAAAAAATGATATTGCATTACCATGCAGCTCTCCATTACACATGTAGATAAAAAGAAGTGGGAATTAGGAATGTGATTAAGTCCCACTCACCAGTGTCCCTGTTGAACTTACATATGCCAAAGTAGTTTTATCTTACAGAAAGTGGATATCAACAATGCTTGAGCAAGTCATTCACAAAATCAACTGGATTCGTATTACTGCAGGAAATCGCTGTGTACTGTGTAGCTCATGGCTACATAATCTCTCTTTTCTTCAGATTTTTTTAGAGATCTCACTGAGGAAGAAAGGTATCAGCAGCATTACAATGGGAGAGGACAGTCTGTTTTTCATTTTATAGAACCCGGCCCACAGCTTTTGCCTTTGGTACAAAGAAATTCATGAATATTTAACAGAAAGTTATCCTGTGTTGTGATATAGTTGCATAATTTCTCCCTTGCCATTAAAAATAAACAAACGAAAAAAGCCTGAAATAAAGTTCCAAGGCTTAATTTTAAATAACTGCCAGTATAATTTAATTATTTACTACGTATGTTAAAATTAACTATCAGTAAATAAACTTTCTCTTGTCACATAGATAAAATGAACAACTTGCTTTCATAGAGGAGGACTTCAAAAGCTTTTTTTTTCTTTTAGGTAAAGTTTGCTTTAGTAATGTTATCCAAAAATCAATTAAAATGCCAAAGACATCTTTAACTGAAAAAACAACCCTATTTTCCTTTCCCCCACATATCTTATTTATTGTGCCTTTCAGCTTTACAATTATTTTCTAAATTTCAAGAGAAAATTCTGCTCTGGAGAAAAAAGCTACAGGCTAAAAATCCATCAGGTAGTCTTACACCAGAGAGTGAGTGGAATCTGTGAAGTAATCTTTTATTTGACAAAGCCTGCCAAGACTAATTTCCTTGGCGTAATATATCTGATGATGTCTCTGCACTTGCCATGACACAGAGAGCAGATACTTCCGGAAGCATTTTGTCCCTACATAAGCCTAGATACCAGCAAAGTGCTTGTCAAGAGGAGTGAGAAAGAGCAAGTTAAATGCAGGACTGAGTGGTGAAAGCTGTCTATGTCCATCATCTCCATTCACATGATGCGAATGAATTTGTTTTGATAGACTTCCTGCAGCATTTGTGCTACAATCAATCTATATATTACAGAATGCCTTTCCATTGTGCAGAAGCCTCAAAACGCCTACTGTACATTTTCCTCTGGTTTTGGTGTCTACTCAAGCTGTTGGAGTAGTTATTTCTTGAGCTGCATAATTCTAATACAGTACTGGTATCAAGGCTCTGAGGTGTTTTACTGTTAATTGTACTTTTAGGTAAAGGGAATTGAAAGGAATGTTTTGCTTAGTCAACTGGAAAAGACTGTAAAAAACATCCTAACTATGAATATGACTGAACTAATTGTTCAAGTGAACAAAAAACAGGAAATATTAGGCCCTCCAGGAACTGTCTGAACTAACTGAACTATTTTTCATAGTAATGTAGCCTAGATATGATCTCCCCTCTCATATCACTATACTCTGACTTAGAAGTCTTTTCGTTGCTGAAGAACTATAAACTTCCACTCTCACTACACAACACCTATTTTCTAACATACTGTACAGTTTCTAACCACTCGGGTTAGAACCTCTTATCCACTGGCAATATTTGACTGTCAAGAAAAGGAAGGGTATCCACAATTTCCAGGATGGGCACATTGTTCAAGGTAAACCAGGGGCATCAGACTATTTCTAGTCTCCAATGAAGTGCCAGCTGCCAGAGAACACCAGCTGTACAACAGGTATGCTACAGTATATACTGTAAAGAATGCATACTTACCTACTGCCACATGTCTCTTGTAAGAGAACTGCAGTGTGTATATTTGCATGAGAAAATGTCCTTTACGGATGAATGCACTGCAGCTCACGGTGACCTGCTTCTGCACCCAGTAACTGGTAGATTATTGTGCTGCAGTCCTTGTGGAACCTTGGCGCAAAGCTTTACTGTTGCCAAGCAGGGTTGCTTTTGTATTTCAAATTAGATTATTTATAACTGTGCTTTTTCATTCCAATTCAAAGTTGCCTTTCACTTCTGAGCTTTGGTCTGACTCTTTTCTTTTCGAGTTGTCACCCTCCTTAAGGTACAACACATACAAACATGTAGGTATAAAATGCAAACCAGACAACATTATTAAACACACTAATTCTTATAAAAAGGTATTTGACAAAGCCCAAGCAGATTTTTTGCAGCTTACATTGAATTGGAAAAAATGTCTTCCATTGTGATGCCTGGTTGTCATGTTCCAGGCCAGGCTGTTTCTGTTCTGTGTTTAGGGGAGTGGCAGGGAAAGTACAATATTTGCTGGGTGCTACCAGAACTGAGTGGGGTCTCACAACCCTACAACCCTACAGCCAACCATCTGAATATAGTAGAGGCTATGAGTAGGATCTTCTGTTATTTGACACTAAAGCTCCACCACTCTTTTATTAAATGCTGCACAAAATGGGGCAAGAAAATGGGTGATTCTTAAAAAAGAAAAATAAATAACAAAAATAATAGTCATAGATTACTATTGACTTGAAATTCTATATAGTCAAGAGCAAATATTTATCTTGTAGAAATATTTACTTTCATGTTAAGCAATTTCGTTCTGACGTGTCCTTTGTGCCAAGATCAGCAGTACATAAAATTGCTTTTATTCACCATTAAGGGGGGAAGGCACGTTGGTCATGCTGACTCATGATATTCTTGGATGATTAATTCATCCATCTGTTAAGACAAACAACATTTTCTTTCAAGGGCTATTTCAAATTCATACTTCATGCTAGGCGTGCCGAGGAAAACTGCCACACCGCTAGTCTTACAACAGTATGTATGGCATGTGTGAAATGGTATCAAAGGAAAATAAAAACAACACTGACGTAAATGACAAGTGGTCATTAATGATCTCTTCATTAGAATTTTCATTACAAATCTGATTTAAACTAAAAGCTACGCAGACTAACAACAAAAAAGGCTTAAATATTATCAACAATTCCCTGTTTTTTTTTTAAGTCTCATGTCTCTTCTGCTAAATAATGTGTTCCAAGCTGTGATTTGGAAGGGTTTGTAAGGCACTCAACAAGACAAGCTAGAGTATAACTAGTGATAGGCCTTCTTTCCAAGTAAAGTGATATCTCTAGGCTGTGAACTGAGCATAGGTCTTTGGAAAGACACATTTTCATATTTACAATGTTTCATTGCAATCTGGAACACAACATTTTGCAAATATGACAGCAATTGCAAAATTTAAAACACAAAAGAAAGCTTACTTGTCAGTGTCAAACTGACTTAACTTGTTATTTGAGTTATAAGTAGGGGATTATACTCATTCTCTGTTCTTTTCTGAATTTGTGCTATAGCACCTTGTACAGTATTTATACAATATAAGAATTATGATTATCCTAGTTCCTACTCTGATTGTGAGTCAAAAATGGAAAGACAAGAAACAATAAGATCAAATACATTAAGTCACATCAAATTATGTTTGCCTATTATGTGGATTGATATTTATAATTGTCTTACTTATTATTGATAAATGTGGATTTATCCATATACCTTTCTTGGGTTGAGCCAGTAGGTGTTATTCTCATCAAATAAAATACTATTCTTTGCATCCTATTTAACAAAAAATGAACACATCAAGATTAAATAACATACTGCCACATTATGCCTGGATAAAAAAAAAATATTTACATCATTAAATACCCTTCAAAAATATTTAGAAAGGATGATGATTACTCATAAATTTGATTTTTTTTCCTTTTTAAATACTGAACTACAGTCTGTGCAGGCCTGCATTTAAAAAAAACAAGCGGAATTGAGGAAACATGAAACAGGTGGCGACTTTATTGGAGCAGATGCATGCTTTTAATATCCTCTGGTCCTGTGGGAAGAAGCAAAGGTCTCTGACAATTTTCCTAACCCACGGCTATGCTTTACCACTATTATGATTAAGTGTCTACAATGAAAAAGAAAAGAATAAATTAATAAGGAAGGTTAAATAGGTCTGGGAGAGCCTTCTCGTAAATGTGATCATTGCTTTTGCAAAAGTCATCAGCTTGTTTGGATAGTTCATTGTATTAATGGACCAATGGTCCCTTTTATAAACTGGGAGGAAAGTACTCTAGCGGAAAACAACAAATTAACTTATTTGTACTTGTGTTTTCTGCCTGCTGCACTAATGATTGTGCATGTAAGCATTCAATAAACAGAAAACACCATATGAACAGTCACAAGGCCAAACGTCACGGTAGCTACTGTAGTTATGAAGAAGGCTCAGTAAAAGATATCATATAGGCACTGGACAAAGATATGGAAACACCAATGTTAGTCACTTTGCCCATTTGCATTTGACCGCCACTTGTGATGAGTCTAGCAGCATCGGGAACTGTGCAGCAGGGATCTAGAACAATTCCTCTTGCAGTCATGCAACAATGTTCATCACCCTAAGCATGCAACAATCTTTTTTTCTTAATTTACACATGATCCACACCCAAGAGATTAAGCCAATATCTGTATTTGTCATTCAGGAAGCTTCTAACAGATCAGAACCATAGGGTTCGCAGTCACCAATCAGGAAGTTCACCAGATATTCTGTGTTTATGAATCTATCTATCTAGCTTGGGATTAAAATTTTGTTACCTTTTACCATTGGGAAGGGAACTAGTAAGAGAGGTTGGAACTATAGTCCTACAGCACCATTATATAGTACCATTTCCAGTATGCATCTTCAGAAATTATGATACATGCACGCGCTGTAGCACTAACACATTTGTTGAGATCAAAGTTTCAAAATTAATGCAGCAAACTGGCAGATACTATCAGAAAATTCAAAGTAATACTTTCACGAGTCTTTTAACCTCATATCTATTCAATTTGAAGAAAACAAGTTCATGGGTAATGCCTTTGAGGGATACTTTATCTAATTGTTGCTTCAGCACATAAACCATGCTTTCTATTAGATAAACAATGACAGTACATTCATTTTCAAAATAAACAGTGTACAAGCACTGCAGTTTTAACTTGAGCACAGTATTTTAATAAACTGACTGACAAGAGATAGCAATCATTTATACCCTCTCAGAAAAAAATGCTCAAATATATTTAACGTTATTGCCAATGTAGGACTATGCAATGCACTATTGTTGTATTATGAAAAATAGAGATGTTAAAAGCCAGCAAACATATTCTTTCTATTCTTTGTTTCAAAATTCAGTGAGGCAAGAAAAAACAGACACATTGCTGTAACCATGCCCTCATCAGTGCTTTTACAAACTAGATACAGTACGTGTTAACTGCTTATGTACTGCACTACACATGATAAATATGTCTCAGCAGCACTAGATTTCAAAATCTACTATGGATTTCCACGATGCACGAAAGTAGTCAGCTAACATTGACCAGAGCAAACAGTATTCTCGACAGAGAGACTCGTGCATTTGTACTGAAATATGGAGTATGGAATATGCTTTGTTAGGGAAATTGAATTATTCAAAACATTGTAGACTTGCAGCATAAGGAACTGATCTAAACTATTATAAAGGCTACAATGATAAATAACTTAGTATTCCAAAGATAGTAAAAAATGGGATGGCACACTGAAAGACACAAATGCGTTAAGTGTACTGTACATAACGGATATATTTTAGAGGTAAAAGTCATAATAAGCAAATAACAGAGTAAGAGGGTTTTATAATGATGTTGTCTAAAAACCCAGAACTATACAGTAAAGGATTTTCCTACAGATCACGGCTTAATTTGTAGGACAAGAGAATAAAACCTCTGAAAGTGAAAGCCATAAGGTACATTCTCCATACAGCCCTGTTATTGTTACCTCCTACATTTTAAGCATATAATTGTTAATGCAGTACTTCCCCCCAATTTTATTATTTGTTTAGGTCACTATTTCTAACAGAAACTGCTTCACGATCATTAAACATCTGCAAATACTTCTCAAAGCTTACTGCGATGACATTTGATGAGGTGGGGCCTGAAAGCCCGCAGTACTGATATCAGTACCTTTTCTTTAATAAATGAGAGGAAACTGCAGACATGTAGGTTGCTTTCACAGAAGTAACTGTGACTTGTAATAGACTTTTGCACAGCAGGATAAAAGCACAGATCAAGAAAATCCATTAAAGGGCAGCTCACACAGAAAGTATATGAAATCTGCTGTGCTGTGCCCATTGTGCACTTGTGTTTTCTTTTTTTTTCAGATTTAATGAGTTCACCTCTGAAAATGCCTTGAAGTGTAGTGTTTATACAAAGGTTTCTATTGAGACTGAATGTTAATGAGCTCCCAGAATGCTGCCTGCAATCGATAAGGGCAGGGCAAAAGCACGATTTCAAGGCTCACACCAGTTTGCACGGAAAGGGGAATTAGCTCCTCTATTTCACTTCCTCTTTCTCTCCATTGAAAAGGCTTCCATCGTACCTAAGACCAAGCTGCCTGCATGAAGTGAAACAGCAATTCAAATACTGGCTGTAAACTTTCATTTGTACTGTATGTTTCAACAGCTACAAATCATTTCTGAGATTGATTTAGTTTAAAGTTTAAAGTAAAGCTTATTTTATACTTAAACACAGTAAATGCTTAACTAGAATTTGACTTTTCAATGCCAAAGATTTTTTTTTCTGCTCTTATCAGATAACAACAGTGTCTGTAAGACATAAAGCATTTTGATAAATGTATTCTTTCTAAAGTACCTTAAATATTACCTACAGTATGAGATAATTCTACGTCATTCCTGAATGTTTAAAATTCTCAGTCACCCAGAATAGACTTCATACCATAACAATGATTCCTTTCCTTAAAATGGCTCCTTAATGATCATTTGGTTACTATTAAAAAAGTTTATCAAGTCTTAGTTCAAAGCAGTAAAATTTTTTCATCAAAAAGATCTTCAGTGTTATTTTTATGTGTTTGAAAGAGCCTGCGGTTATAGCACACTTTTCACTGTCTTGCGTAATGAAACTTACCAAAGCAATTCCATTAAGGCCTGTTCAAAAATCAATGGGAAGAGCTTCTTTTCTTCCTCCACACGTGTTTCTGCTAGCTGAAGTAAAGATCCACTGTAAATCCCAAGAGAAGCTTGCAGGGATGATGAGTGCTTTCAAACCACCTTGGAAAACACTAACGATGACTGCAAGCTTTGGCAGCTACTTAATTGCGTACAGAACAACTCTTGCAGCTGAAGTGAAGCAGTGGGAAAATATTTTCTCTTGTGCCCACAGAGGAAAGAAACTGGCAGAACTGCGCTGGCTGTACTTTGCTTCAGTCAAGCACTTTGTACTTCACATGCTATTGTAGCGTAGCTCAAGCTGGCGCCCCTCCAGGCAATTGTTTTATTATTGTTTGTGGAAAATTAAAATCCAGGCCTGAGAGTTAGAAACATGCAATCCTCCGGAGTGCTTTTTAAAGCACAACATTTCGCTTGAAATTCTGTCATCCTTAGACTGCAGGACTTCGGCAATCCAAGACTGCCGAGCACTGACTCAATTACACAGTGTAAGGCCTTTTCCTCTGGGAAACTTTTGGCATACCAACACATCAAGGATGTCTTAACCCATAAAGAGACTCATTACTGTGAGTCAAACTCTCTTCAGAGGAAAAAATCCAGCTCCTGATGTGGATTACAGTGGAGAAACAACTGTTTTTTTACCATGAGAGTTCATGAGAAAACCTTACTAAAGAAAATGTTAAACAAACACCTTTTTAACATTTCTGACAGACAGCTACTGGTATTTCTGGCACTGTTATGGCTTTAATCTCGAAATACAAAAGAGGTTTCATGAAACTAGTTTGGTTTTTGTTAACGTCACTCTACATTTGTTCACATTCTCAGACAAAAAGAATTCACTACAAGCAGTCCTGCTCTTACAATGTTTTTTTTAACTTATTGTTTAAACAGGAACAAATTACAATGGTATTTGTACTTTAAAAAGCACAGTATAGACAAAAATGCTTTTTTCTTGTTTTGTCAAAGAAAATCGACTGACTCACTGATGTAATGGCTTTGACAGTGAGTCTAATTAATTTGTTATCAACATCTACAGTACAATGAACTTTAATCTGCACAATATTTTAAACAAGTAAAGCAATCTACAACTTGGCACACATTTCTGCACTAACACAAAAAACAGTTTATCAGAATTCATTATTAACATGTGTCACATCAATCCAGAATTAGACACAGTCTGTACAATAAAATTTAATGTTTTCTTAGAATTGTTCTGATTCTTGGAAATGCTGTAAATATATATTGTTAGCATATGGTGGCATTTTTCCAAGCTGTACAAATAAGTCAAACATTAATGCAGATAGCTAATCTGTGCTTTTTGCTAACTGTTTAATTAATGTAAGCTTGAACCATTCAAGAAATACAACATAATTACTGATTACGAATTCAGAATGAAACATAATAACACTAATTCACTAAATTCAATAATTTAAAAGTGTGTACAGACTATATCAAAACACTATTACTAGACATTCCTAGTGTAGCCTTTGTTACAGAGCATACCACAGGAATTTATTGCTACAAAATAAATATCACTAATACAAACTAAAAACACACATTTCTTTCATAATACATTTTAGCAATTTTCAAACTATTAAATAACATATAAAAGCTAAAAAAACATAGAAATGGAACATGTAGGTCAATGATATACTAACGTACATGATCAAATGCAACAGTGTGTTCTACAAAGATGCTCGTTCAGACTGTTGCTGGTGTCAACTTTAGGAGCATGTTTCCGAAATAACCTACAACTCGCCAAAGAAGCTCAAACCAATCTAAGCCCCAAATTTTCATTTTGTTGCTCCTCTGCTTTGATATTTTATGGAACCTGGGGGTGCCTTATCTGTGATCCTGGGGATGCTACTTCTTTGAGACACATGTATCCCCTCCAGATGCATTGGATGTACTTCTCCAGTAATTTACAGGGAGACATAGAAAGGAATACCAGTATACTGTATGTGTGACTGGATGTCAGCATAATCACCGTTGGTCAATTTGGATACCTGACACTTGTGCTCCTCTCTATATAACCTGTGCTACTTTTACCTGCTTCCTGGTTTCTCTTATCTCTTTCAAAGGATTGGAAATTGATGCTGATCACGCTCAGATCATCATTGTCTCTTTTCTTCCTTCTACATCTCTGATTTGTGAAAAACCATCACCTTCTGAATGTTCTCCCATCATCTTAAACCTACTCTTGTGAACTCTGAACTCCTTTTCCACCTTTCTTCTTCACCCTACCTGTTGGCATCTTCATTTCTTTTCCTCTTGAATCCATAACTTTATTCTCTCAAAACCTTAGTGTCACTTTTGCCCACCCTTTCCAAATCTTAATATATTTTGTCTGTGCTACCTATTCTTGGACACACTTTAAAGCTCTAATATTGGTGCCTAAAATAATTTTATACAAGCGGGCTATGAAGGAATGAAGAAGAAGAAAAAACAAAATATACAAATTGAAATGAAAGTAGACCATGTCTAGAACTGGCTTCAATTGTGTAATGAAAAAACAAGAATAAAACAGATGTTTCCAAGATAAACAAATTACAAGAATTATAAGATTTGACAAAGACAGAAAACAATATTGCAAGACAGGCAAAAAATAATACAAAGTATTTTTTCAGTACTATAACAGCATATTGTAGTCCTATAAAAGCAGAATTAAACACTTATAATAAATAATAATAGTGTTTTAAAAGTTCATTTTAAGAGGTATAATCTCTAACCGGACACACATTAGCAGTGGAATACTGCATAAAAAATACTGGTTATAATGGAGGCAATACAAAATCAAAAGTATAAAAATGATTCATAAAGGAAGTAGAAATATTAAATATTCATGGATGATTCTGAAATGCAGGAAGCTATGTGTGAAAGGGATCTGGGTGTTTACAGTATGTACATTTTCTAGGGCTTCATCAAGACAATGTGAGGATGCAATAAAAAATCAAACAGAATACTTACAGGCTATACAGCAAGAAGTGTAGAATTCAAATCAAGGGAAGCTATGCTTAAGCTTTACGATCCAGTAATAAGAACTGTTGTAGAATTTCTAACACGTTGTGTTCAGTTTTGTACACCACTATCACAAAAAGAACACTACAGCTTTAAAAAGAGGTAAACGTAGAGAGTATTGATAAACCAAAGTAGTGATAAAAGGATAAAACAGGACCACAACAGGAAAACAAAAAGGAAGCCATTTAGGACACACTTCTTTATAGAGAGAGTTGTGCATGTCTGGAACAGGCTTCCCAGCCAAATGTGTGAGGCTTAAACACTGCAACCCCCAACTCTCCAGAAAATGGAAAAGGGTCAAGGGAAAAAAACTCCCCTTCCTAGAAGGAAAACAACAGTGTTCCAACTCCTCTGAGATTATACACATGTCCTTAACTCCCTAAAATAATGTATTTAGTACCAGATCTGTCCAGAGGTTCCTTGGGTAATATCTGTGTCTGTAGTACTGTTGATGTGACTTTCTACAGCCGAGGATGTTACAGACTGCTATGGGGAATTGAGGCTACCATAGCACATTAATGTTTGATGCTATATTTAAGCCCTTCAAGACAATGCAGGCAGGACCAAGCCGCTTCACTCCTAGAGATATGCCTCACATTTAATCACAAATTTTACAAAGTGGCACTACTGTCCAATACAGAGGCATGTCATGTAACACTAAGTAGTTATGACATAGAGGCAATACAAATGCAATAAATCACACACAAACAAAATGAAACAGACAAGCACATCTGTTTCTAGTAGCTTGTGAATCATGCAAGACCTGAGCCAGATGACCATGCAGAAGGCTGAGAACCATGTTCCTGAGATAATGTTACCACTGGGAAAACTGTGCTATTGTGGGTAGGCTATTTTCTTTTAATGTGGCAGGAATGTGTATTTGTAAAAAATACTCAAACTCTAAAAAGAATTATCAAACAAAAATAGAAATAGCTGCATTAATGCGGATGCTGTGCATGTATCTTTTAGTCTCTGAGCTCACAATTCATTTCTACAAAATGTGGGTAGCTCAGATAACTTGGGGATTCTACCATTCCTCCCATTAATGTAATGTAAAAAACAAGCTATAATAACTAATTTTTTTTTGTTTTCAGAGCTATGGGGATGTATAAATATATTTGTTGCAAGTTTTTTGATGCCAGCTGTTAATCGGGGAGCACCTTTGTGTGAAATAAAAAATCAGAACCACCATATTACCCACACATATTATATATGGACTGAAATGACACTTTGTGAGGTTCAACAGTCTTAAATCTAAGCACCCAAACTAACTGAGGCACAAAGAAGCAAACAGAGCTCCTGCAGGAAGGAAAGATCCAAGGGCCTGACTGGTCACTACAGTCACATGACATCAACCAAGTGTTTTCAATCCCCTTGGCTGCAGCAGCAATAGAGCCACGCTTCCAGGGTTATCACAGGAGTCATATCAGCATCCATTTCAATCACTGCTGGAGGATGCACGTCCTAAGGTTTTTCCATGAATTTCTCTCTTGAGAAATCCTCATCCAGCCTGCTCTTGGCCATTTCTGTTGTGTTCAAATGAAAATCTTGAATGTCTATGATAATCAGTGCGGAGTCCAATGATGATCCACTCCTCACGTAATGTGTCTGTGCTTTTTTCCTAAATCAGTCTCACTATTACAATTAAGCAACATACTTTTGTTTTGTGTTCTGGTTATTATATTGTGCATTCTCTTTTTGTTATTCCAAGGATACATTGTTGACTATGTCTTTTGGTCATTTGTAGTTTCGGTATTATTTGTGTATTCAGTCCCGTGGACTCAACCCAGCGAATTCAATGGGTCACAGACTCCATGCAGTTATTGCCTCAGAGAGTTATGCAACCAAATACTGACTTTTACACTCTGAAATTTAAAGAGAATGTTTCCCAATACATACTGTCAACTGATGTTACTGAGTTCAATACAAAGTATTGTTCAATACAAAGTTTTTGTTGTTATATGATCAAACAGCATTGGACTACACAAAAATAAAATAAATCTTACTTATCATTCATATTAAACTATAAAGCAAATCGTATTTTTTTTAAAGTTTACAGTATGTATATTTTAATGCTAATCTGTATACATTATCTAAAGTATCAGAATTGATCCAGCACATGGTTGCTCCATGATTCACGGGGACTGTAAAATAGTAGCAGACCAGGTATCTGTGCAATGAGAATAAAAGCTCTGCAACCTCAGAAAAGGGACAATGGGAAAGAAATAACAGACATGGCTAATGTGTCAATTCAAACAGTCACACTGACTTAAAACAGAACACTAGCAGGCAACACAAATCAAGTCACAAGGACCTACTTAACCATACACATCCAATTCAGAGATGTTGTTCCTTATCTCCATGGACAGTAAAAACAATGCGGTAGTGTGCTTCAGTTGTAATCACCACAGAAAGAGGACTGATGCTTTAGTAAGATGCTAGAAATATATTATATGTCTGTGTATAAGATATTCTAACACACATACAGTACCGTGAGTCCATAAAAATTATTCCAACAGGGACACCAGTCATGGAATCAGTCACAGAAACAGCAGAAAAAGGCACACAGAATCTGGGTGGCAAACGGTGTAATTTCCACAACTAATCTCTTAATCCCATTTCATACTCTTTAGACCACTGCTGTCTGGGGGGTTCACAAGAAAGCACCAAATCCCCTCCATTTGCCGAAAGCTATGAAAATCTTAGTATTTATATATTCTCATAAGTGACAGCTCCCTTCTTCATACATATGGAGAAGGTAAAGAGAGCTTCCAGTCAGATTCAGGCCAGCAGAGGAGAACAGCCTCCGCCAACAGTGGGCATTTCCTGTACAGCCCACCAGCGGAAAGAGAACAGAGCAGAGCACTGTGCCTGGAACAAGGACCGGGGGCAGAAAGAGCACACCTGGCAAGAAGAAGAAAAAAACAGACACCGTCTGCATAATTTCAATTAGCTACTGGATGATACACCCACACGATTGTTTACTCTGCTTTTTTTTAAAAATGACAAGCTGTTAGTCTTGCTACACTCTGGTTGCTCGAATGCCAGCACATGCAGAGTCACCCATAGCTGCCTGCTAAAAAACTAGAGTTTAGAGAGCAGGACTGAGCCTTGCAAAATGGGAAAAAAAACTAAACTAAATGAAAGTAATATTTGTTGTTGTCAGTGTTTGGTACCACATAAGTCCATTGTATGGACATATAAGTTTCCTAACAAGTCAAATCTTCTAATATAATGTATGTAACAACCTCAAGTAAACTCTTTCTTCTACTCATACCACAATTGCAAAAAGTTATTTCCCAGTTGCAGAAAGTGACTTGAATTGGCTCTGTGGTGCTATGTTTAATCCAGCTTTACCATTCTGATTCTCTTACTGTTCTTTTTTTCTCTTTCTGCCCCCTACTGGAACCAAAGTGGACCAAACAGAAAAAGCAAAATGGCCTAAAGCCAATAATAATCTTTGTTTTTTGAATTTCCTTTCAGTATCTGTCACATGCATCTTGTATTTATTAAAAAGTCTTGTTTTTCGGCTTTATACCACCAGGGTTATCATCTATAGCAGTGAATGCCATTTCAAGATAAAGAGCTCAGTCCGGGAAGAAAAACAAAAGCTCCCGAGATGGGAAGTGTCTGAATGTGAGCTACCAGACATCTGACACAGACAAAACTTTTCACATGACTGAATGTGATTCACAATTCTGAATGGATATTTTGCAGACATGACCATTATTTAGAAGGCAAAATGAAGCAGGATAATAAATATTGTAAAGCAAGAACACTAAATTCCAAATATTGTATTTCTGCTATTTCTGCTAGAATTCTGCTATTCTATTTTACTAGTATTTGTTTTGACTCTTCATGGAGTAAAACCACAAACAATATACTGTGTAATAATAATTATACAATAGAAATAATAATACAGTAATGGGTTGGCTGCTATAACAGAAAATTCTATATGAGCTGTTAGGTTACTCAAAATAAGACTGTTGCCTGTATGACTGATGTGTGACTGTTATATACTTCAGAATGGAAAAGCTGTCAATACAAAAAAGGATACTATAAAAGCAAACAGAGATTGAAAGGAATATTGTTATTGAGGCTAAAATAAAGAATAACACTTTCTTTCAGTGCTACAGCAAATGGCACAGTGAAAGATGGAATTAAAGGTGTTCACTAAGTCAACAACATGCCTCAGGCAGCAGGAGGACAAAGTTCTGTATTAAATAGTATTAACATGGAAGAGCCAGTGTTTTCCATACTAGAAGCACTCAAGGTTAACTAATCTCCAGGGCCCAATGGTATCTCACCAATTGTATTCAATGAATTATGTTACTCAAGTGATGCTGTGCACAACTAAAAGGGGACAGCCCCATACCAAATAAGTATAGACCAAAATGTCTGGTTTCTGTCACATATAAGCTTATGGAGGGTGGCATGATAGTGCAGTGGTTATAATTGCTGCCTTTAAGCCCTGGGACCCTGGGTTAAATGAGGTACTTTCTATGCAGAGTTTGTATGTTCACTTAACTGGATTAAGCAGTTAGAAAATGGATGGATGGAGGAAAATATGGAAACATTAATAGAAACTACACTACAATGTCACCCATATGAATGTAAGAAAAGGTGGGTCTTGCTTAAGTAACTTGCTAGAATGATTTGAACAGGCAACAACAGTAATAAACAAAACAGATTATACAATACAGTGTATGTGAAAGACCCCAGCTTCTTATAGCTCGGAGAATCTGCAAACTTAAACCCTATAAACATCTTTGCTATTAATTTGCACAGATTTTCCTGGCTTTGTTTTTAAATGTTTTATCACAATCTAAAATAATATAACAATATACAGTATATAAACCCCTGGTCTGTCTGAGCTCTAACTAAACTTATATCCTCTCTCAAAACTCAAATCCTCTCTATAAACAACCGGGCAGCTGTGCTGATTACCTGCATCAAAATCAAAGTCTTTCTCAAACGTTACACTTTCCAAGACTCACAAAAACCAAGTCCACAAGTCCATCTGTCAGGTCAGTTGTCGGTTCCTTCTTCATTTTTCCCTCTGGTCCAGCACATAACAGAGGCTCTGCTCTCCTCCTCGGTAGCGGAGGTCGACAGCCACAAGTGTCACATGACCAGTTGTCTTTTACCAATTGTTCGAGTGAAAGAAGATAGCAGATCATCCTAATTTCCATCAATCATCTAGATTCCAGCAAAGTCAGTAAACTAGTCAAGTACATAGATAAGACATAAACAGAAGGATTATCACACACTTTAGAAGCTGCAAAATAAATGTAAAAATACTTAGAAAAAAATAGGTAGCTAAAAATACTTAGATAAAACTCTACACTCTATCCCACTGTGTCCATTGTGGGTAAGGCTCCAGCTCTCCTGTGATCTTTTTGACAAGTTTTGAATAAGTGGATTAGAAAATGGATGGATTCTAAAATTGTACAATGCACTAAAAATACTTTATTTAGAATACTGTGTACAGTTTTGCTCACCACAAATAAAAAAAATAAATAAAGTGCTGATATACTTCCAGTCCTGAACAGAGAAGAATAATAAGGCTCCTAATCCAAGTATTCAGAATCTTCATTTTGAATTGACCATTGACAAACTGAAGCCAGTGGACTCCTTCAGAATAACCAGTGAAATACAAGCCACAGAAAAAAAAACAATTGGAAAATGGGAGGTGTTTCTTTACACAAAGGATGGGAGAAGCTTGGAACAACCAAGCCAGCCATGACATTGTAGCTGATCCTGATTTCTAACCTACTACTAATGTACTGTACCTACCAAATGGGCTAGATGAATGGCTGCCTCTAATTATAACCTTCTTCATGTTCCTCTTAATATTTTCATGCATGTCACAAGGTATTCATTGTTTAGTATATTTTTATGATCAGATGTTAGGGTGTGTTTCAATGGTGAAAATTGATGTGAGTGGTGAAATTAATGCAGCCTGAAATGGTCATCTGCCTTCTGTTTGCATAGATGATTAACACATGCACACTTCTTGTGGACTACAGTACCTTTCAGTTTAGCAGAGAAATGAAAGGCTTTTTGGACTGTAGTCCTACACACTGAATCAAATTATATCACAGAGGTGTTCAGCTTTGTTCTTTTTCATTTCACTTCAAGCACCCCAAAGACACATGGCTGTCAGAATGAGTAGTTATTGAAATCCTGTCCAGAAAAACTCCACGTCTTCTTCAAAGAACTGCTTGCAGTGAGAAGAAATACTAGTTACATTTCAAATAAAGTTTTGTGTGTAGCTTGGGATGTGATTGAATGTGTTTAGTTTACCCTATCCTGTAAGCATGTCATACACAGGTTTGAGTACTGTTAATGAGGCTTTGACAACCTATTTAGGAACTCCGTGATTCTGTTCTCTGTAACATTTCTCTGGGGGTGGAGTACCATTTGTAAGTGAAAGGGTGAAAATGATTGTTAGGTGGTCTCTAATGTTCTTTTTCACATCTTTACAGCTGGCAGTGCTGTGGTTGTGAAAGTCAGGCCTAACTTCAAGAAACCAAACAAAAACTGTGAGCTGCTCATTGTTGCATTCTGTTAGCAAGTTCTCCAGCACAGCACTACATTATTATTATTTACATTTTTGGTTATTTGATTGTGGTTTTGGCAATGGATATTGAAAAAGAAGGTCTCTCAGTCTTCTGCTATGAAACATACAAAACACTTCAAATGCTATAACGTTGTCCAATGTTTTAATGTACAACAGAAAGCCATTTTGTTCTCAAAAGCCCATGATGTGTATTCTACAACACTGTCAAGTACATTTAATTTCATTACACATGAAATGTGACCCGTTTGAGCAAATCTTTCCTAGATAAGTGTGATAATGTAACACTTTCATTGCCAGTTATGTCCAATTCCTGCTGCAGTGACAGAGTAGCATTGACTGAATTGGAAATCGAATCGGACCTTGGGAAATGCCCTTCCAGGCCCCAGTGAGCTGCTGCAGAAGTGCTACTCAGGTCTGGGGTTGCCTTTGAAGAGACCTAACAGGACCATCAACGATTTTCCAGAGATTTCAATCATGATTCATTCACAGACACATATGTTCCCTGACTCTGTCTACAGTTGTTGGTTAACCCATTTGTATCAAGGCTAGATGCATTAGAGCGCAAGATGTGACAAACATTTCTTGTCTTTTCTGCAGATATCTCAAAGCTTTAAAGTCTTAATCCTACAAGGTCTTGGGACCAGTACTGCAGTTCACTGAGTGATGCATGACATGGTATCAAACAGGTGCTGTGACTCATGGTTCTCAATTGCTTCGTAATGCCTTCACAGATCATACACAACACTCATTCTACCCATGTACAGTCATTCTATACACAGGCATTATTAATATTTTCCTCAATATTCTGGCCATCACTGAAAGGTCTCAGAAATAACTCAATTGAGAGGATTGATAGAATGTGAAATATTTTATTTTTTCTGCAATTGAAAAGTCAAGCGACAAATGAAATTGAAAAGCCCACCAATAGGTGTCAAAGGAAATGGCTTCCCTCAGTCTATACAGCATGATTTCACTATTATTATGGGTGACTATGACTTACTGCTTGTTTTCTAATGATTCAGCTGTAACAAAATGTTTTTGATGTGGAGAATGCTGACCTTCAATGATGTGAAATACATGCATATCCAGACTTACAGTATGTATGGTGTATTTTAATACAACATAAACATAATTGTAATGAGAGTGGATGCAAAACCATCTCAAGGCATAAAATCAGCATAAAAACACTGATTTTAAAATATCTACAAACAGTACATTTTAAAAACAAACTATTGAAAAACAGAATCCCTGTTATCTACAGTATAATGCCTGTAAATCAACACCTCCTTTCAAAATATTCACCCTTTATTATCTTATAGCCCGGAATTAAAATGCATTAAATAGTTTTCATGTGCAAAAAAATGAAAATATGACTTTATATGACTATCATGATGTGTGGTAAGATTAAGTGAAACTCTCTGTAAATCCATGATGATGGTCCTCTGGAGAAAGGTGGAAGGGTATAGTGTCACAGGACAAGAAGAAGAGCACAGAAAAACTAAGAAATGTATTAGTAATTAAAAATAATTTGTATAGATCGCTGTGAAGAGACGGAATGCCGGTTTGTACGAGAGGGGGGCAAGTAGCCCAGAGAGGAAGAGAAGGAACGATGAAGAGATTTAGAAAAAGATTTGGAGGAAGGCATAGTGGACTGCAGCAGAAGTAGGCTGAAGTAGTTTAGGTGGGTAGCTGCGTTAGAATGCCTAGGCTGCAAAGGAACAAGGGTTTATTCCATGCTGAAAAGAGAAAAAAAGGAAACACAACATTTCAGCTGTGAAGCTTTCTTCGAGTGACAGAAATTTGTATATATTTATCATTTCTTATAAATTAGAAATGTTTTGGTCTGTTCTTACTGTGGATCGGTGTAAGATAATGTGAGGCATTGAAAAATTCAGCAAGTGTTACAGGTTATATTTTTGTAGTGTTTTAATGCTTTTAATGGTAAAAATTAAAATATAAAACAGAAAAAAAACAGAAGTGCTGCAAAAGTGTGGAGAAGGGTATCTAGGAGAGTAATAAAGAAAAATTGCTCTGAGAAAGCAAGTAGTAAATTGTAAAACACAGACAAAAAACAGAAAGAATTTTAAACTATTCTTAACTATTTCAGGCAAACACAAATGAAGAGGAAGCAAGCATATCTCAAATTAGCGCAAGCAATGCTGAAAATATGCAAGGGTTTTGAATTTATTTAAACACACACTGCTTAAGCCTGAGAGTTAGAAAACATGCAGATTATGAGCATCAACAATTTTCCACAAGTCTCCAGTAGAATTTTAACAAATTTAACAAATTTCCAGATATTGAGTAAAAGTGCTCTGCCTTATTCCAGCCTCTGGATATACTGATTGGATGATGTCCTCTCCTGAAAGCGGGCATGTTTCCTGGCAGTGTTTTTAATCTCGGTTTAACATGCACGTGTAATGGACTGCTACCCAGACCTGAAGGGGGCAAGCATCCCAGATGGGAGAAAGATCCTTACGCAGGAGAAGACAGGTGCAGGACTAAGGAGAGTCGATGACTGGCAGCAGGCGTGTGGGGCCTAGTAAGTAAACAGGGCAGGCAGGCAGAGACACAGGCAAGAAGCTGCTGTACAGCCGAAAATTCGAATGGCTGGTATGAATACAGCTTAATTTAGGTTCCAAATGTAACCAAGCAGAAAAAAAAATAATAGTCCCCTACAGCAGAGGTTCCAAATCCTTGTCCTGGAGGCCCAAACACCTGCTGGTTTTTATACCAACCCAGCTTAATTGCCTACTTAAAGCCTTATCGAAAATTTCTTGATTGGAATATATTCATGATTTTTGTCTTCTACTCAGATGTTTTGGGATTTTACTTAGGCAAAAGGCAACCTCCAATGTGAAAGCAGTCAAATGAACCCTGTTACTGTACTAATTAAGGGTACAACTGAAAGGTTGGCTGGAAAAAAAGCCAGCAAGTGTGTGGTCCTCCAGGAACAGGACTGTGCTAAACATTTGGCATGCCAGCCTATTTCTATAGACCAGTGTGGAAAGCTTTCTCTCAAAGAGCTTTTGTTTTCTGCATTTATTTTTAAGTGTTTTTGTAGTTTATGTACAATTCTTAAAAATCTAAAGTTTTGAATGTTCTGTAATGAATTTATCACTATGTAATATATTATTAGTATATTATTTCAGTATAAAGCTCAGGATAAACTCTGGGCTGATGAGCCCCTATGGCTTTGGTATGGAATGTTTCTGTTTCATGTTAGAAGTGGTTGATTTCACTAGATTTCTTTTAGAAAACAGATGGTGCAAGGATGTGAGAAAACACAGCACAGTCCAGTGCAGTTTCGAAGTAGGTTTATTCGGATGACCATCCACAGAGCAAAACAAACTCAGAAGTCAGCTCTACAACATAGTCATCTTAAAGGCATGTTTATAATGCAAGTACAGCACAGCCAACCTCTTGCATTATCATAAATGCCACAACATATTTAATAATAATTGCTTACACTTATAAAGCACTTTTCTGCACACTCCACTCACAGTGCTTTACAGGCAGTGGGGACTCCCCCCCACCACCACCAAAGTGTAGCCCCCATCTGGATGATGCGACGGCAGCCATAATGCTCACCACACATCTGCTATCAGTGAGGAGAACAGAGTGATGAAGCCAATTCATAGATGGAGATTATTAAAAGGCCATGATTGGTAAAGGCCAATGGGAAATTTGGCCAGGACACCTCCTTTCGATAAATGCCCTGGGCTTTTTAATGACCACAGAGAGTCAGGACCTCAGTTTTACATCACATCCAAAGGACGGGGCCTTTTTACAGTACAGTGTCCCTGTCACTATACTGGGGCATTAGGACCCACACAGACGGCAGGGTAAGACCACACTGACCCAATTAACATCACTTCCAGCAGCAATCTTAGTTTTTCCCAGGAGGTCTCCCATCCAGGTACTGACCAGGCTCCAACTGCTTAGCTTCAGTGGGCTGCCAGTTATGAGTTGCAGGGTGATATGGCTACTGGCTGCTAGCTGGCTATCACATATTTAAACACAGAATGTTAAAGGACATATGTGCATGGTACAGGAATACTTCAAACACCAACACAGACTGCATATTCTGCATATGTCCAGCTGTTTTGAGAAGTCACACACTCAGTACTGTCTATCAGTTATACCTCAATGTCAAAAGGCCTACAGTAATCATCCTGTGTTAAATTACGCAAAGTATTCAGTTATCGTGTAGACTCTCATAAAAACAGTTACAGCATCATCCCCAATAATTCAATGCAACACCTGATTACTGTTGAAAAATCAAAAGGAAGGGCAAATAACTTGAGGTGTTTTCCAGGAAAAAAATGTAACGGGATGAACTGGATTTAAACTCTCTCTACTTCAAAAAAAGAATTTTGGTGACCTTGACTTATTGTATAAGAAAGGTTTAAATACAAAAGTCAAGTTCATTAAAAAAATGGTTTGCAGTATTGAGAGTTTCAGTCCATCTCAGTTCAGTTCAGTTTATTGTCATATACACAAGTGCAATGAAACGCTTATTTGCATGTGTGCTCCAATACAAAGCCATTAAAGGAATCACCAACAACATAAGCGCAGAACAGCAGCAGCAACAACAAGTTAAATAACATACATCTTAAAAAACAAGAAAAAATTTAATCCTACAACCTTACCTGTACTTTGTCTCCGAGTGTTCCTTTGAATAACTGTATTGTCTGCAAACTGCAGTTTTCCATGCAATATGGCAATATCCAAATGTCACATTCCTACATTTTGTGCATATTAAGTTGGAGAATCTGGAAGAAACTAGTTAACTTTCATATGCTGTGTGTCTTTCTCCTACCTCACGGTGACAGAGGAAATTGGTTCGTTATTTGTTGAACTAAGTTTGTAGAATCTTGCTACTTTTTCCCTTTCTCAGTCTTTAGCCCATTGTATTTTATCATTAAAACTAAATGCAGTCCTTCTCTCATGCATTAATGTGCAACGGATGACTAAGTCTCAAGCAAATAAACTAATCTGAATGAATTTGAAGATGTACAGTAAGTCAGTAGGTGATTCTACAAAAAGGCACCTTTTTATGCAAGAAGAGTATAAGATATCCGTGGCTCTACAAAATAACTTTTACAACCATACATACAGTATTAATGTCCCATTATGTCAGTGTTTCAATGACATTAATTACATTAATCCAAGTCATTCCTATTGACTTTATGTCAGTAAAAGCCTTTACTTGAACACCAATATCAACACACCTTACATTCTGACAAAAGGCTGTACAAGTATTTTTTGACACCTGCATAATTTTGAAATCATTTCATTTTTGTTGCATGAAGTCACATAGACAGGGAAGAATCTCAGTCAAATGATTAAAGATGTATCACATAACTTAATAAGATGTATCACCTTGCTTAAATAATGCAGGTAACATTGTATTATCTCGCTAGGAGACCCTCATTTACATTGGATATGACTCGCATGAAGAATATTCCGACTCCCTGCATGACAATTACATTAAAAACACATCAGCAATGATTGCATCTACTTTTATTCACCGAGTGGAGCCAGAATAGAGGTAATCATTCATGATATTATGTGTGTGTTCCGCAACTGACTTCATTAAATTAGCACAGGAAGCGGCGCATAGTCTTTTTTTCCAACTTAAACTGGGAAAATCAAAACAAAACAATATCTGTTCCAAGGATTTTCCACTGACGAGTGAAGGAAACCAACGCCCACATTACTCATAATACTGAAGTTTTTAAAAGGTTATCAGTTACCCACTGCCGGAATAAACTGTTGCAGAATATGATGAACAGCTATAAAGTCCCAACAGTAATTCATTAATTGCTACAGAAACAAAACAGGTACACCCCAACAAAAATAAGCATTGAAAAGCATTTGCAACCACAGCATTAAGAGATGCTAAATGAGTATGACATGGTGGTGCAATGGTTAGCATTGCTGCCTCACAGTGCTAGGGTCCTGCTTTCAATTCCTGGGATGTTATCTGTGTGGAGGTTTGCATGTTTCCCCATGTTTTTCCGTGGGGTTTCTCCAGGTGCTCCAATTTCCTCCCACAGTCCAAAGATATATTGGTAAGTTAACTGGCTTCAGGGAAAATTGCCCGTAGTGTAAATGTGTGTGGGTTTTTTTCTGTGTGTGCCCTGCGATGGGGACTGGTGTCCTGTCTGTGGTGTAGCCTGCCATGTGCCTGTTGGTTGCCAGGATAGACTCTAGCTCCTCCGCAAAAGTGATACAAAATGACTTAAACTTCCATCCATCCATGTAAGTTATAAGCAGTTGGGAGATAATAGATAAACAGCTCCTAACAATGCAGTTTATAAGAGTAATGAAATAAAATGCTTTATTTAAGAAAACAGATTGAAGGAAACTGTATGGAAACAGCCATATTTCGTACAGGTCTACTACTAAATTTTTAAAGTCTTTTTCTTTTTCCTGAAGTCTTCTAGTACTTCTTTTTCTGCTTTACTGGAGTTGTTGTGATGATACTGTATATGCATTTTGCATGTTGCCTACTAGTAAAGCTACATGAGACCACACCACTGTTAATTAAAAAAAAAATCATTGTTATTTATGAGTTATTATTAGAAATTATCAGACATTCCTGGAATGATTTACAACATAAAAACTAAAACTGTATGTGTGCTTTTGTGAACTAAAAATAGGGAGGTAAATATTTTTTGTTTGTTTCTGTTTGTTTTTACCAACTCTTTTATATCTGGAGTTTTCTGTTAGAAACTAAGAAACATTTTATATTGAATACTGTATTTTAAATATACATAAGATAAGGTAATGCTCGACACATGAAGGTAATGCATAAGGTTATACCCGGTTATACTCTTGATTTTTAAGGACAAAAAATCTCAATCTGCCTAAAGTAACTAGCATTAAAATGTCTAGTAGAAATACACATTTTAAACACTTGTGTTGATACTCATCACACTCTTTCCTTTTAAAATAATGAATTGTATCTGTGATATGGAACACTGCTTCTTAACAAATCCAGTAAATTACTGTCATACTGTATAAGTTTAATACTTTAGTTTTATGGCTGTTTTGTTCTTTTTTAAAAGAATAATACAAATGTGTTCTCAAAACAGGAAGTTAAGATCCAAATTATGGAGGATAATGTAATTACAGCAAAGAAAAAGGCATTGTTGTCATCATGTATAAGCATAAAAGGGCCTAGGACTTTCACAGCTCCTTCTTTAAGAAGTGCTCTTGATCACTGTATGCCACAGAGCCACCATTGCAATTAGCACTAATTGGCGGATTCTCCCCACAGGGTCACAAGACGATGCTGGGAGATTGTCACAAGAGTCCTTTGAGGACACAGCTGAGGCATTCTGGGATTCGGTGGAGGCGTACTGTATGCGTTCTGTTCTGTGGGTTTCCAACAACCCTTAACATGACTGTCTTTAGAATGTTCTGAAAAATAAAAAAACAAACTTGTGGTTATTTAATGGTGTGTTCATTATACTGGCTTCCTGCTCATAAAATTAGGGGAAATTGTTGGTTTTATTGAAAGTAATTGTAGGTGTTCCTTTGTAACATCAGATTTACTTACTCCAGCATTCTTTTGTTGACATGCTGTACATCTGCAGGGAAACAGGTCAAAGGAAATTGAAATTTCAATAGAAAGGATCTGTTAAGAAAATATGGCAACTCTAATTATTACATTAGCCTAAATGGGCTGTCCTTTACTGATTTACTGGTGTTTATATTGTATCATGTCACAGGAGTCAAGTGAAATGCATGCTTTCAAAGTCATAAAAGCCATTTGCACATCCAGGTCAGCAAGACAAACCAAGCTTTGACACTGTCTGCAAGGTAAATACTATATGTTACGTACTGCACTTCAAGGAAAGAATCATGCATCCATCAATTTTCTAGGTGTTTTATCCAATACAGATTCGCAGGGGCCAGAATCTATCCCAGTAAGCAACGGGCACAAGACACAAGAATCGCCCAGGATGGAGTGCCAGTCCACCACAGGAAACAAACACAAATATAAACATACACACTCCAGGGTCAACTTTCCAGAAGCCAATTTAACCTCTCTGACTGTGAGAGGAAACCAGAGCACCTGGAGAAAACATACTCACAAACTACGCAGACAGCGCATCAGGAATTGAACCAAGGGCCCCAGTTTGAGAGGCAGCAATGTTAATCACTGCTCCACTGTGCCACAGAACAAAAGAATCACAAAAGTTGAATTGCCAAAAAGCACTTTTCTGTAACAAAAAATAATTTTAAAAGCGATTTTCACTACTTTTTTTTCTTCTAACACACTAAGCAATAAGAGCATGTAGTCATGGCTAATAAAGTAAACAAATTTAAAATTAACTAAGGCTTTCAATTAATGCTGTCATCATGTTACATTTTTATGATTTGCACATACTGAATGGAAGACAATGTGCTGTAATATAAGCACCAATTTGTTTATACTTCAGGAAAAACAGCCATGTCTTCAATGAATCAGAACACATGATTCTCTATTAGACTTTCTCCCAAAGAAACAACATGACACATGAACATTTCAATAGCTTCTTTCATTCCATTAAATTAATTTCATCCTTCCAACTATGAATACTGCCCTCATAATGAACTTCATGCTCCCTTCACGGAAAATTGGCTGTGGCACGTTCTGTAATTGAAATTTCACAGTTATTCCAATGTGTCAGGGATGCATCTTTATACATTAACTGTGAAGTGTGAGTGTTTATATTAAGCCTTTATCGAAGTTACCACATCACCACCTGATCTTTTCAACAAAACGTGCTTCTTATGATTTATTCTTAATAAAAATGATTTGCATCAAACAAGATACTCTGGTTCTGAGTGAATGCACTGTTTTTTTTTACAATCAAACTTTATTAAGAATGGACATCTAATAATTAGATGTGACAAGAAGTGCCTGCTCACTCATGGAAAATATCCAAACCTGCTGTTAGTGTGCAGTTAACATTGACTTGGACTGTTTTTATTCTTTAAATCTTTAAATGGTATATTGTCATACTGGGTGCACTTACTACATATAGTTTGGGTACGATGTATTAAATATGTTCAATGTGCATTTTTAGCTGCAGGATATCAGCATTATATAATGCACATACTGTAAATAGACAATATTAATATTTAGTTTCAGTCAGTATAGTTTTGCATTGTGACTAATTGTCATGTGTTTTTCAAAATAGATACATTGAAATCATTATTGCAATCACTAAATGGTGCTTGTGATTAACTGTAGGCATTGGGGTCAATCACTAAACATCACCTGTATCACTGGAACATGTCCCAGCCACCACAGTCTGTAAGGCCAAGGTGAAACAACACGCTATAGCCATAGAAAATACACGTTTTTGTTCTATACCTCATGATATGTAGAGGCAATGTCACACTGCCCAAGTACAGCTAAATAGCTAGAAATGTGGTACAATACCTCTTACATATTTTACTTATTCTGCCGATTATCATGATGATCCTGATAATTCAAACATGATAGCAGGTAACTGAGAATTTCCTTACCTAGGCTCTTCCTTAATGCAGTAATGCAGTGAGAAATTTCATCAGATGAAATAAGGAAGAACTTTAGGGAGCTCAGACTATACCTACCCAGAGTAGAATTTAGCCAGTATACTGGGGGTAAAACCCCTACTCTTCTGAAAAGGGCAATAGGATCCTTTCATGACCAAATATTCAGGACCTCAGTTTAATGATGCAGCTGAAGGATGGAACCTCCTATACCCAGTATCCCTGGTACTGGGACATTGGACCTGGTTTTCCTTGAAGATCTCCCATCTCACTACTGGCAATGTCCGGCCTTGCTTAGCTTCTCAGACCTGACAGGATCAGACTACGTCGTAAACAAAGCTGCTGTCAATTTTTTATTTTACATTTGAGACTAAATGAATTGCTTGGCTTTAGTTTAATTAAATTACTCAGTAATGGAGGATTGGCAGAATATGTAAGGTTATTACACCATATTAACGGTGACAACACTTGGCTGTCCGTTGAAATATACAGTGCTAGAAGCCACACCCTTCTTGTCTTCCATTATCATGACTGGGCTCACTTTCCAAAGCAAAAAGAGTAGCACTCCTCCCATGAATTCAACTTTTTAAAGATAAAAGCCAGCTACAAAGTTCAAACATTAGCAGACAGACAAAACTGTATGTAACACTTTGATCCCAAAGGATCCTAAAACATTTTCTACTCGGGGACCCACTTCATTAAATTGACAAAGGAGAGAATTTAAAAATGTAATGAAGTTTCTTAAAAAATAAATTATTTGAAATTGTCAGTTTCTTTAATTTCATTATCAGTTTTTCCAAAGCAATGCTCCAATACGTACCCGGGTACACAGCACTGCAGGAGGAATGCAGATGTTGATGAGATGTTAAATAGAGGTCCTGATTACTTGATAATTACAGATCACATGGCACTGATCATAAAAAGAGGGTTGTTAATCCCTGTGTCCTGAGTAAATTCTACTTTGACTTAATTCCACTCTAGATTTACACAATCTGTCTTTTTTAAAGTTATTCCTTAATTTAGTAAGTGAAGTAAACTCCCTCTTCTCTTCCTGCTGTGTAGTTGGGCTGTTGGTACATCTATATTGTTACAAATGGGGCTGGACAGATATTTTACAAAACTGATAAAAATCAGGAATTGACCAAGCGGTTTAGTCAATAAGTGAAATAATTATTCATTACCCCCAACTTGTACGTGATTTCTAACCATATACCCGAGCGGCTGGTATAACTAGAGGCATGTGAATTCTTTATTCTCTGGCACAGATTTGTTGAGAGGAGTAATAATCCAGGCACATTTGGTTAAAACAAATATTTATTACAATAAACTACACAAGACACAAAACATACAACACACAAAGTTACATTATATACAGTATTTACAAACAAGGCGTTTCAGAGGCCTAACATTCTGGTCACCCAGAAAAACCCATACTGCTATTAAGCACTAAACTCTTAATATGCCTACAGAGGCCACACAACAGATGAGCTGCCTTCTAACTAAATACAAAGCAACCTGCACTTAAATCTCTCTCTCTGATGCCACAAAATAAATGGGAGCCTATATCCCTAGCCATAAAATACACCCTAATCAGAAAAGATGTTTCTAACTGGGGTATCTTTTACCCAGGAAACTCAAGTTCCCTAAAACACAGAATAGCATGCTCTCTCGAACAAGGTTAAAATACTCGGCTCTGGTCAGGTTTGATTTGGATGATCATGAAGTAGGAGCTCTCACCTGGCGCACGCTTCAAGTCCCAACTCCTACGGACTCCCCTCTCTTATCCCTGCTCTCTTGTTTCTTCCTTCTTCCTCCCCTCTTTTCTCTTTTCTCTCTCTCCTGCCTTCCTTTTCAGTCATTAATCCACATCTTGCCTAGGCATAGTAAGATAAACTTCACTATCATTTCTGCTATAGGGACCCCCCCAGACCTCAGCAAACATCCTCTCTCCTTTGGTTAGAAGTATTTTCTCTTCCCAGTGTCACAAACTTCATCTAAAATCTAAGAGACACTTCAAAGTCACATAAAGCTGTAACAATATAAAGAATGAAAAGTAATTAATTATTTTATTTAAATGAATTAGTATTAATTTAATTACTGTAAAATCTATCTCTAGATATCCCCTTCAAGATAACTTTGCTAATTAAGGAATGATGGTCATTAGAATTTTTGTACTAAGTGATCTCCAAATCACTTAATTGAACCAATCACCTGCTTAACTGCTCAGTTATTTTTTTCTAAATCTGTCTAGATTGCTAAATGACTGCTTAACCATAAATCTTGCTGGACTGGGGTTCTCCGAGGTCCAGAGCAGCCACCTGGGGCTGAAATGTAAAGGACAGTAAGGCAAGCTATATCAAGAGAAGTAAAAGAATGCAACTGATATGTTACTATTTCATTATACTGAAAATTATTAGCATTTTTTCAACCCTTGTTGTCAGACAAATTGAGTTTTCAGAAGCCCATAGCACAGGCCTTGCTTGTCACAGTAAGTGCTGGACGGGTCGGGGTTATTAACACTTCACAGAATAAGCAGGGCAGCTCTGAAATTAACAGAGGTTTTGCATTTGATCTATATGATATGACAATAGTTCTTTCCATAGCATAGCCAGTTTTAGATTAAGCCTAGCATGCTGCTTCCAGATACAATATGTCCTGTATGTGTACTGCATCTGTATTCCCTGAAAGAAGGAAATACATTTCCTGGAATAGACCTGGCATCAACTTTGAAAATAATTTTCATGGAGCAATTTACTTTTGGCCAATCAAAAGGGACGAGTGTGAATCATTGGTCATGTGACACTGGTGACTTCTATAGCTTCTTAAGCACCTCTAACAAATACGCTCCCTTGTCCCTTCAATTCAGTGCTTTCTCCTTATTTGACAGTTACTGCAGTGTAGTGCCTCTCTTCTCTGTGCAATGCAGCAGAAATTAGTTCCCAAATAACATTCCATATCTCTATTGATAATTGTCCTAACAGTTTTTGCTGAAGAATGTTTACTGCTATGTTGGGCTTTACCTTCAACTCTCCCTTACCTTCAAAGAGAAATTTTATTTATCATATATAACAGCAAACCAACTTCTGTGGTCCTCTAAAAAGCTAATCAAACCATTCCCGAGTAAGTATTGACAAATAGTTCTAGTTAGAAACACTTAAATCACATTTTTTCTATTTTTCCCAGACATGTTGATTCATGCTCATGGAAAACTTTTTAGCAAACAGTAGGCCTATGACTTAGAGGCCCACTCCTATGTTTTGCAAAGGTTCTTTAGGTGACAAATTAATACATTTCTCAATGTTTTTAATCCCCAGTGACATGCATACAAATTCAGAATAGTTTCTGTTGCATTAGATTAACCCAAAATAGCACTGCCACCTGTGCTGTACTTTGCTTTCTACAGAGACAGGGTTGAATTGAAAGTACCTTATGAAATATGTTTCACAAGAACTAAAAATACACCGAAATTAAAAAAGTAGACTGAATTTACAAAGCAGAAAGACTGAAACACTTCTTCACAGAAAAGAAAAATAAACTTCCTTTTAAATGCACAACAGCTCCAGTCCAAGTTAGGATGTCCATGATCAAGACGTATACAGTATATGTAATTAAACTAAAGGGACTAGAGGGGGCACCAGGACTAACATCTGTCCTGGTGGGTGGGTGGGTGGGTGTGTGTGTGTGTGTGTTTATGATTGCCCTGCGATGAACTGGTGTGCCATCCAGAGTGTATCTTGCCTGTTGCTTGACTAGATAGGCTTTGGCTCCTCTGCAACCATCAGGAGGATAAAAGTGGTTAGAAAATGGATGGATGGGCTAGAGGGGACACAGCACACTAGAAGAACTCTGGTTTCAGTTACAAAGGTTTCAGAGGGGTGGCTTATAATATGAGCAGTAAAGTCAAAATTTAAAAATACTTTCAATGAAACTGGAACATATAAATATACGGCATTACTAAGCCTTATCCATTTTACAGTTTGTTTTCCACTCCAAAGCAGTCCCCAATGCCAGCCATGACAAGGGGAATCAGGATCATGGTCAAATTAAATTAACAGAGATGGTATTACAACTGTTCAATGCTAAGGCAATTTCATAAATAGATTTTGGGAACAAGAATCAGATTGTTCATTAACTTTGAGTTAAATTGTCAGCTATGCCTAAAGCTTCCTGCCCAGTACTGTTACTGTTAACCGTATGAAAGAAATTATTTGTTAAACAGTTGGAACTGCCATATGATTTAGTGCATATCCCATATGCTGTACAATAGAAAGGACTGTAATTGAAATTGACTGTAAATGTGAAATTGTGTTATCAAATTCAGTTGTAATTAGGCTATTACAGTGTAGGGGAGGAAACTTGTAAAAAGCTTCAGGTTTTTAAAAAGTAGTTTAAAATAAAGGCTATGTTACTTATCTAAGGAATTTAAAAAAAAAATAAAAATAACAGTCCATTGCTTAAGATGGTACAGGAAATAAATACTCAAATACCATAAAGAAAAACAAAAAGCTTAAAGCTACATAACAGAGAAAAATATCTTAGGGAAACAGTGACAAAGCAATTGATCCATGGGATTATTTGCAATGCCAATCAAGACTCCTCTTAAATGAACACAAATGTAAGTGACAAACTGTAACTTAAAATCTTATTGACTTATACTGTATGTCACAGCCTTAATATTTTCACTACACAACGGTCGTCTGCCTGACTAGGACTGTCTACTGCTTTGGATCGGACTTCTCTGCTTCTGTGATCAATTGTCATCAACATTACTGTTCAGCTACAGTAAGACTTGAAAAACCTCCAGAGCAAAGAAGCTGAGAGTGTTTCAAGGATCCTCAGAAGAAGAGCACAGTTACTACTCAAAGTCTGTTTTCAGAATTTAATCTTTAAGCAATGCCAATCTCCAGGGGAGCAAGGGTGGAATACACTTAAATATCAGAACCGTCTCCTAGCAAAATCTCTAAGCATCAGCTGTGTGCACTAATGATCCTGTGGCTTACCGTCTCCCAAGAGCCTTTGCAAGTCACCTGTGGAATACCCACAGCGTCAAGGCTGTGGCTGAGGGAAAGAGGGGCACGCCCTGATGACTTCAAATAACAAAATGTAATTAACTGCATTTACGTATATTAGATCCAAGTTTTAAAATTTGATAAAGTACCATGTTATCTTCAAGCATTATGTTGCACTAAAAGTGAGAAAACACTTCAATGACCAAAAAAGAACAACTGGGGTTGCCTGATTAAATAATCACGTTGTTTATACTATACAATCTAAAAAAGTTACCTAAACATTGTTACTTTTAATCATACGGTATACAGGTATGAATTACTTCTACTGTAAAGACAGTAATTTGTATACCACTGCTTAACAAAAATAATCTGCAGGTTTCTATTTAAATGTCCCGATTCTTTACAAAACCTATATTTCTACAGATACAGGTAATCTATGTGTTACTTTTCTATTGGCTGTTACAGTACGAGTTTTAAAAGAGCGCTCTTGCTATTTTCGTCAAGTCGTATTTCTGAAGGATTTGCTTGCCATTTCATTTAGGAGTTGCGCTCCAGCGACTAAAAAACACTTCTTGGCTGCTGTTTGCACTGTTGCAGTATTCGTAAAAAAAAAACTGCACGACGTTTGCAGGTTGACGGCTGCGCTGAAAAAGAAAGTTCTCTGTTTACGGTAACGCACCGAGTCTAAAACTGTGCTCCTTGCACACTCTGGGTCCCGACAGCCGACAGGCGTCAGGCACTCGCGTCCAGCCTGTAACCTGTCTACGTGATAGAGTCAATGTCATGCGCATAAACACGGACAGCTCGAGAAAACCAGCCCCTGCCCCGGACCTCCAAAGTTCCTGACCCAGAGCAAACCTTGTCGAGCCCCACCGCTGCTTCTTAACTGTGCATGAATAAACAAGCCGATAAGAAAATGCACTTCCGTGGCCCGAACGGCAACAACAAGGCCTTGCGCTGGCTATACGCAATAAACCATTTGCACCAGCGGGTCATGAACTCATAAACACCTAGTTGCACTAGTGCAGACAGCACAGAGCCGCTTGGCCAGTGAAAACAGCAAAACAAACGTTGAATAAACCTGTAATTTTACCGTTTTGGCAGCCTCTGCCCAGGTCCTCCCTTTCTTCTTCTTCTGTTTCTCCCTCATGCCTGCGGTCAGGGTGTAATTACGGGCCAATCTAGTGCCTGTGTTGCTGTATTTGTGGAAATGTTGCTGTAGTTACAGTGCTGGGGCTGCTGCTGCTGCCATATTGGGTTCTTACTGTAAGGAGCTGGTCATGTGACCGAAAGAGCGAGACGTCATCTTACTGTACTAATGACAGCTGTGCTGGAGCAGGCTGAGCCACGCTGTGCTGCAGGGCTGTCATTTACAGTAAATCCCGCAGTGACGCCTCCGTTTTTCACCGAACTACTGGAAGAGCAATTATGTGTTACTGGCTGCAGGTCTCACTGGGACCCTTGCTGTATCGAAGAGATCAGGTTTCCAGACCTCTCTGTAAAGTTACACTTTTGCATGTCCTAATGAGTATTACTGCTGTGCTATTCATTAACAGTAAATAAGGCTAATGCTTTTCTCTCCCCCCTCCAATTGTGCTGGTTTATTCAATATATGGATTTCGATCGCTGTATCCCACAATCGAGCTAGTTAATGGACGTTTACCTAGCACGCACAGTGTCAAACAGAAATAAAGATAACGCTCAAAAAGGCGTTGTCGTTTACATTTTGAATCCAAGGAAGAATCGCGCTGATGTTTTGGGTGCTGGTGGAAAATGATAACGAGCTGAATCCCCTAAAGAGAAGGGTAACTGTTAGCAACCGAACTAAACTTCTCTTACCAGTCGCCCTGGCTGCTCCACGTGATCCACCGGTGTTACTGCTCATCATTGTGTCTTCTGGAAAACTCTTCGGTCTTTTTCTATGTTTTTTTCTTAATTAAATGATTCCCATTTGAAGCGTCGCTTTTGAAGACCTTGCATGAGAATTAAGTCTGTCCAGCAGATCCAATATAAAGAATACTTTGGGAGGTTAATATTGAACTACAAGACTGCGAGGGTACGAGTATGTCATCCCTGGCGATGATACCTGGACGGGGTGCTAGTGTAGCCGGCTCCATATTGCTGATTAACCTGGGCAATGTTTATTTCGACTGTGGGAGAAAGGCTACAGTGTAAAACAAGTCCTTACAAACAGGTAAATTCGAACCCAGGGCCATGACTCCAGCGTGCTGCCCGCTACTGCCTCTTAATCTTCCTTTATTAAGAAATTATCTTTAGAATTACGAAATAAATGCCATCTGGTGGTAACCCAGATTTTTTTTTACATTTTGGTCTTTAATATGAAAATTGGCCGAGGACAACGAAATGTAATTCAGCACAATGGCCAGAAGAGGGAGTAAAGTGATACAGCACAAACTATTCCCTTTGCAGGGGGACAGTCGTTCACTGAAGTTCATTGCAAAAATAACCAACACTATCACATTGCTATTATCTTTACAGTAGGCTCAGGCCAACTATAGTACAAAACATAATACACTGTCTATGAAAATATCAATATTTGATAATTGTGGAACAGGAAAGGCATTTTGCCATTTATTTGTACATTTGCTTCCAGTGATAGAAACATAATTTGACGCTATAATAACATCAGAGCATCAGACTTTCCCACCTATCAGTGATGTCAGTCTAAATTTGCCCCAGTTGAACACTCAAGCCCAAATTTTTCCTCATTTCATGATAATGATTTCCAGACTTTGCCGAGAAAAATGTGTAGAAAATCACATTTACTGTTTAAGGATGTCAGGGTTAATTTTAACTTCTTTGTGCACTGTGCAGAATGACACCAAAGCATTTGAATAGTCTTAGTTATATCCTGCAAACACACATGGGACACTGCAAACACACGTCTCAATCATCCTTGTGAGAGCTGATCACATCATTTAACTGTTTCATTTAGTGATCTTGTTTGGTACCTAATAATAGGCAACTGAAAATTATTTCTGATTTTCCAAAGATGCGTCAACACTCCTGAGCATCCTCAATCTTTGGCGTGAATATTAGCCATTCTTTCTGTAGTTATATTTGCTTTGCTTATCGTTTCCCAGAACAATGACCAGCATACACTATTAACACAAACTGGGCCTAATCCATAGTTGAACAGTTTCCTGTTCATCACAACAACTTTGTTCATTTGGAGACTTTTCCCCTGCAAATTTTCATTAAATATAGTGAGTTTCAGTAGGTTTTATAGTAACAGAAACCTGAAATTGTCCAATGGAGCCTGACTAGAAGACAAACTTTATTTTCTTAGAAGTATATTGAAGACAAGGGAGACCACACTGAAAAGTGACAAGAAATATTTGAATTACTGTACCTTGTTTTATGCAAATACTGTATTGTCTAAAACGTGCACACTGTTAAAAGGATCCCTTAGTGTTAATTCTCTTGAAATGTGAAAATGTGTTGATGTAAGCATTCAAGAAAAAAGAAGATTACATTCAGAATATCATATTAAAGATGAGAATTGTTTTCTCTCTTCAGGTACAGTGCCATCTAGTGAGGAAACTAATAACAGAAGAGCCTCAATTTGTAATAAAGAGGTACAATTTGTAAGTAAAATAACATGTAACATGTTTTTTATTCAAATATTTAGACGTTCAGAAAAAAAAACTATAGCAAAATGCCCTGCTTCCCCACAAGCAGTCAGCTCTCATCTATTTTAATTTGAAGTTTTATACTATGTGCAATTTGTTAATAAAATTGTATTGAAATCTCTCTTGCATGTTCTTTGGGTGCACTAAGGGTATATATCAAAAGCAGAGAGATTTAAAGAAAGTCGAGTCTCTTTAACAAGGTACTATCAAGCTCTGTTTAATAATGTGTCTATTAAGCACTAATACATAATTTTCTACTTTATTATGTTTATTCTGCTTTCCCCTCCAAATGCTGCGCCATTCTGAGAAACGCTGGGAGAAGTAAAGAACTAACTGTGGTGAATGGTTTCTTAGGAAAGAAATCCTGAACACAAGCAAGAGTGTTTTCTAATACATTTTGTGTCATGAAGAAGGCTTATCTTTCATGTACAGCACTTATACAATCACAAAGTGACAAAGTTAGGTAACAAAAATGAAAAGGAGTAGAATGCAGTAATTTAATGAAGGATATAGTCCAGTAAGTATATTGAGTTCCATGCAACAACTGATGCCAAAACACATTCTGCTTGATGTAAATAGCCCTCAAATAGTAACCTTTTTAACTTTTAATCCTGGTTGTAAGTGGGATTCCCAGTTCTTTCAAATCTTTTTATTATCAGAATTATTAAATCTTCTCAGATCTCAGACTAGCTAAACACAAGAGATACATTATTTGAACACCTTCCTTGCATTTACTGTATATCCCTGTAAGTAGTTACTAATGGCAATTAGTAAAATTAGTAGAACAAAGAATAGGTAGCGAAGCGCACAACAGACTTATTTCTTTTCCATGCAGATTTTGACAATTGTGTGCACAATATCCTGTTTATTAATAACCTGAGCCAGCTTCTACAAAGCCTTAGGACCTTCCTTCAGTTTGATTCTGCCTACATTTCCAAAAAAGGGGGGTCCTGATCATGTTGATATCCAGAAAGGTGCATTATTGAAAACTAATGGCAATAAATGTACAGTAAATGTTACTCCAAGGGTAACACAGGGATTTTCTTGTACTGACCCATCAATCCATTTTCTAACTATCTCATTTAATTCAGGGTCGCAGGGAAACCAGAGCCTATCTTGGCTAGCAACTGGCACAAGGTGGAGTACACCTTGGATGGGATGCCAGTTCATCACAGACATGCACCAACTCACACCAGGACCAATTTTCCCAGAAGCCATAACGTATGTTAGAACTTCCATATGAACATACTACCAGTATGTGTTTGGACTGTGGACTGGGGGAAACCCACTCCAATATGTGGAGAACATACAAACCCCATGCAGGCAGTACCAGCGCCCAATGTCTGGAATGAAACCCAGGGTCCCAGCACTGTAAGGGTCTTTAAATGATTTATCGGACAATTCACTTCAGCGAAACTATAGCTACCTTTTCAAAATGTTGAATCCTGGTTAGAAATACTGTATTCACAGTTCATAAGTAGTTAATTAAATTCTTAGACCAACTATGTAACTGAGAGCTATAGACATCAGAAGACACCAGGCACTCTAGGGATTGATTTGCAGACCCCTGTCTTACCAGAATAGGGGACTCCAACCCTTGTTTTTAACATTTGACAACATAGCAATAATTAGTTCAAGTAGGTAGCTGCGTCAGCATGCGTAGGCTACAAGGGAACAAGTAAAGATTTATTCCATGCTGAAAGGAGAAGAAAACAAACACAACATTTCGGCTGTGGAGTCTTCTTCTGAAGGTGTTTCTTTTCTTCTCTTTTCAGCACAGAATAAACCTTTACTTGTTCCCTTATAACAATAATGAGTAAACTATGGATTAATCAAGCAAGTAATCTGATAAACTAAGAGAACGCTGGTCCATGATGGCTTAGGAGTTACTGTAGATTTTAACACTCTAAGTGATATCTAAGTGATTTCTGTTTTGCTTAATGTATCTCCTGTTTAATAGATCACAAAGGAAACTTAAGAAAATTGGTGATTTTATGGTGACCTACCTGTACAAAACCTGATGGCTTATGGCTCTCCAAGATCAGGGTTGGAGATCTCTGTACTAGAACATTCCAAAAAACTGAAGGACAAACCAAAGCATTACAATAATGAAAAGGGAGAATGTTACTAAAAAGAAAAAGGTCCAAACAAACTACAACAAAGAAGCACCACTCACCACCCCTTGCTGGAGTGAATGAGGCTACATAACATGAAATACAAAATTGTCATCCTGCTCGCATGGAAAAAATAAACAGCATAAAGTTCATAAAGAAAGAAGATATTTTAGAACTGTATCATAAATGCAGTTCTCTATGTTTAATACCACCGCCTAACTCCAAATGAATGAACTTTTATTTTCTGAAATCCTGTCGTAGTTTTAATGAGCATTCACTGATAACATTATTTTTACTGAAAGTGGAATAATTTAGCAGTTACAGTACTAGTATTATGAACTGCTTTAATTATCTAAACCACTGCCCCTAACATCACTAAAAATACTTGTTTTTGCATACAGAAGCCTTATCTTCCATGTGCTTTACACAAATATGTTGTTCATGGTACTTATATCAGTTTCAAGTGATTACTCGTGTTTTTAATGTGTTGTGGTTCTGTGGGCATGAGTATCTGTCTTACACTTTTATTATACATTTTGTTTTTTAGGTTGTAAAACGATGTAATAATATTAAACCTCATCCATAGAATAATGAGTTGTACATTAAAAAAGTAATAAGTTAAAAGTAGATCCTAAACTATTTTGTATGCAATTTGTAAGTTTCATTATGTGTTTTTCGGGAGCACTGAGCTATTAGTTTTGCACAATAATACAACTAACATTACAGATTGGCCTCTAGGTGGCACAAGTGGCACAAATTAAAAAAAAAATTTAGTAAAATAGAAATATTAAGTAAAATAATATTATTTCCATTGTTTTGCATGATATGACCATTTTTAGCGAAAAATAGAGTCTTAATAGTCATAGCTATCTTACCTTGTAATGTTAAATTAATTATCATAATCATAATTCCAGGCCTAAGAGGAATTAAAACTCATTAAGTGCTCTTGGGTCCAATGCTCATTTGCTCTGTTCAATGTTTCTAATTATAGATAACCTGCAATTGACCTAGAACTTCTGACCATTTAATTGTGATATATTGTTATACTGTAGGAAATTGCTGTGGCTATTGTTGTCTTTCAAATGCTTTGTATCTACTTCATTTCAGCATAGAAAAACCCATTTTGCCTTTCACTTTGGAATTAATTATTCTTCTTATACTGTATATGGGGCCTAATCTAGGAAAGTTAGTATAATTACATGAATCAACATGAGTAGCTGTGATGAGTGGCATTGATGTGCATGGAAGCATTTTAATGAGTATAGTTTTCAAGCACCACATTGGCTCCAAACTATTTTCCCCAGCTTATGTACTGAGTCATAAAGTAGATCTCTGGATCACTAAGCAGCAGAAATGTTTTGGATTGTCCTTTGTTTTTCCGCTGTATCCTTTCCTGCCTTTGTGCAGACAGTTAAGTGCTGTTCCCATTAAAAACGAAAAAAAACCTTTACTCAAATACAGGTGCAGCATGGCTGTGTTAGTGGCCTGGTTGTCACTCTACAGCTAAACCACCAGTTGAACACTCCAAATACTTGAAAATTAAGATGATAAAGATTTAACTTGACATAATTTTATCCTTGACCTCCTATTGTTTGATAAAAAAAAAAGTTTTATGTGTTTTTTATGTGAAATGAACTTATTCCAGATCCACAGTTTTTGTCCAGTTTCAAATCTTTGGTCTACGGTCTTTTAATTTGGAACAAATTACATTATGCTCTGTGTTTCATATTGCAACAAGATTTGTGTGTGAGCCCTTCGCACATAGAAACAGTCTGTGCCTAGGAAGTGGTCTCTCCTTACTGAATGTTGGTCAGCAATCCAAATGGCTGGGGTACCATTGTTTGACAATCTGAGTGAATATGGGTGTGTTTCTTTTGGTTCGTGTGAAGGTACCACAAAGGTCTGTGGTAAGAACTGAAAGAGCAACAGCAAATATCCCAGTGCCTTTATGATTTGGAAGTCTGATATTGGAGCTTTTCAGAAGTCCCAGCAGTCAAGCAATGGCAGGGACTGGAAGAGGCAGGAGAGTGCACCAGGGACCCGGAGAAATAGTGCCTGGCCAGTGCCACCTTTGGCAGATTGCTGGCAGAGAGTCGCAAAGGCCCTTGCAGTACGAGGAGCCCTCAAGTAATCAAGGTTATCATAACGGTTTAAAGAATTCTATAAAAGTGTACAGATGGCACTTTACCACAACAAGGTATGTTTCGTATACTGTTCCATTTAAGGGGTTATGTATTCAAAGAATAATGCAGAAAAGAATGGAGAATAAAAAAACAGCAGGCACAAAAGGAGGCATCTATATATTGGCCAAAGACTCGTCTCCTGGAGTACAGGGCTGGAGTGGAGCTGCTGGTGCAGTCAGCAGCTTGTGGCAGGTGGATTCTCCACCAAGTTGCCCTGACCTAGACAACTGACCTAGCTCATCTGGTGAAAAGGGCCATTCAGGTTGATGTTACTCCAGCGGTGGATAAGAAGAACACATGCTTGTCACAGTGCCATCTCTCTGCTCTGACAGAGCAACAGAGGTGGGGAGGGGTTTCTTTACCCATCTGAATCCTCTGCAAATACAGTAGGTGAAAACTCATCACATTTCTGATTCCTTGCCTCTTTTGTAAACCTCTAGATTTTGAAATACTATTCATCAAACATTCCGAAATGTAAAAAGTCCAACTTGATTCCTTCAACGCTGATATTTGTGAAATGTCATTTGCCAGTATGATGCAAGGCATGTTTATAGTTTACCTACACCACAACAAGTGCATTTTGACATGGCGCTCACAGCAAAACCATGAAAGGTAAAGGAAAACTTGGAAGGTAAAATATTATATATTGTATATTCATGTTTGGAACATTCAGCCTATCTTGAGGCTGCATGCTCAAATCAATTGGTTGGGCATTGTGCATTGCAGTGCGCCCAAATTGTAATTGTATTATTTTTTCTAGATTACTGTTTGTAGTACAGTTACTGTATATTTCATTAACCCTACAGGAAAAATATAAATGCTATGAATGCACTATTAGTATGACATCCTAATTTGAACTTCCATGATTTGATCTTTTGGGTCAATATTGTGTGATGGATTGTAGACTAAACCAGTTTCCAAAATACTCAAGTCCTTATCACAACTTGCAGATTCTGGTTTTCACTCTTGGAGATTCTTATTTCCATTGCTTGAGATTGTTTCAATATTCCCAAACCTGCAGATTCTGATTTCCACTCCTGAACAATTTTAATTTCTACTCCTGTAGTTCGTATACTCCTCTGGAGATTCTTATTTTCACTCTTCAAGATTGTTACCTCTACTCGTGAAGATTATTATTTCCATTCCTGAAAATTCTTATTTATACCATGGGAGATCCTTATTTCCAAGCTACACACAGTTCTCTTTCTTTCTTCAATCCATCGGAAATACTCCCAAATGAATAATTATGCCAAAGGCTCAGACAACTGAATGAATACACACTTGTTATTTCTAATCACGATCTCTCAGTTCCCAGCCTCCATTCATGCTATGACAAGGCTAGTTGGCCATTATGGAAGTTTTGCTCCTTTTTACATTTCAGAACAGATTTGTAGACCTCATCTCTAATTCAATGTCTACTATCCTAGAGACCAGCTATGGCAACACTTAATTTTCTGCACTGTGAAAGTCCCTGAAGGCCATTCTTAGAGTTCAGATAATATCTAACTTTGCTTGTGTGGAACTAACCAACAAGCACAAATTGACTGTTTTGGATTTTGTAGCCCTTACACCAGAAATATACACAGAAGGACTAACACTAAATATTCAGTTTGATCCTTCAAAGAAACACAGCTGAAAGATTTCTGTATCTCTGTGGAACTCTATATGAATATGGAGATGAAGGCAAAGTGGCTTCTCTCTTATCAGATGACATCTCCCTTATTAGATAAAATGCAGCTTCCTGTTTAGCAGCTCAATTGTGCTGCTCAGCTGAGAGTTTTCCACTTAACCCATCTGAGATAAAGAGTTTATTTCTTTTTATGCCAAGCCGTACACTCGTGAACCTCTCACTGATAGTTTACATTTACAAAAGTATTTAACAACATGACATTTCATTAATTTACATTTTAGCCACCACTGGAACATCATTTTAATCTAGTAAATTGCTTTATGCAGTTACTATAGGTTCAGGTGAAATGGGAAGTAACAGAATGTTGACAGGTTCCCTATTACATTTTATTTAACAAAAATATTTTATCCAATCAATCAATGTGATCTTTCTGTGTAGCTGGCTTCTACTTCATTGTTGCCTAAGAAGAATAGGGTCCCTACTGAGTGTCCAAAGTCTTCATTCCTTTTCTAACATCAGTAGAGGTAATATAATCCTGATGGTGAGGATCAGATCAGGATATAGAGCAGGAGAAAATGAGCAACTTAAAGCAAACCACCAAGCTTTAGCTTTGGGTACCAGAATCTACAAGGCACAGTGCTTTGAAGGGACATGTGCTGAATCTAGAGAAAACAGCCACAGTTTCATATTTTTGGAGCTATTTAAAATTCATTTTGTAAATCTAGCAGGCATAGTTTGTTTATTAGGATGCAAACCAATGGGATCAAAGGTTGTGTCCTTGTCAGCATCAGTTTAGAGGTTAGGTTCACATCTGGAGGGCTACTTAGTATAGATTTGCAGCTCTTTTTACCCTGATAAAGGTTTCTGTCCAATTCGGAGAAAATTAGTATAAACGAGGAAAATTATTCAGTGGTTGAAACCGGTGACCTCCCCTGACAACTAATTTCTATTGTAAGAAGATTTTGTGTTTTGAACATCTCTTTTAGTGTGTAATAAATATTTGTTTTTGAATGAATTGAGTTTTTATTTCTCTACCTAAACTGTTCACAGAAGATTTTAAGAAGCTACATGACCAAAGCTGATGCAGGCAAACAGTATGTGCAGTGTGTTATTATTTATCCTTTAGAAATGTGTGTGCTAGGAAGGATGGTGCCTGGATTGACTTACTCACTCCAATCTACACGGGAAGCCATTACAACACAACAGATGATTTTGTTGTGGGAGTCTTTAGAGCTGCAAATTTCTTTAAATACAATCAGTGACTTAGAAGAGATCTGTATTCCAATTATCATTTCTACATTAGAATTTTTTGGTTAATCCTCTTCACTTTTGGCTACACGATTAATTGAGGATAGATATCACCATCAGTGATCATTTTTAATTTACTTAATTCAGGATTCACAAATTTACAGGGCCTTTCAAATGTATTCCTATGATATTCCGTTTTGGGAAATTACAGAATGAGGACTGTGGTTTTTTAAACTTAACATATTTCACTAGGAATAACACTATCCAAAAATTTAAAGAATTGAAAGGTTTAATTGAGTGTTTTAGTCACCGTAAATCTGGCTTCACTTGCCTGTCGAAGGGTCAACCTCCTGGCCATAAGACAAGGAGGTTGGGAATCCCATGCTGAGAGGAGTAACCAAACCAAGCCTACAGCTGCACAAGTAGTGATGGGGTGGAGGTAGGGCATAGGCAAGGGAGAGAATTGCATGATGTTTAGTATTTTTAGTTTTTTTTATGTGAGCAAATGACACGAGGAATGATTACAAATTAGGAGGTTTATTGAACATGGCTATTGTCACCCCTCTCAAACTTTCCTCTTAATTTCTATTTATTCAAAACATGAAATCTAAAACTGGAGATTCCTAAGGTTCTTCTAGGATCTTTCTCTCCATGCAGGCTCTCAGACTCCCCTAGAGCAACCACAGACCAACCTCCTTCGTCACAAGTAACTAGAAGAAGAAGAAAAACACCCCTGGGACCTCTCCTTGGTGCCTGCGCAGTCCCGTCTCTCTCTGTCATATTCCAAACTATAAACAAATTCCAACAGCACTGCTTTCACAAATCAGCTCCGTCCTAAAAAGGAGATAAAAACTCAGAACAATATGATCCATTATACCTCCACTGGCTAGGGTTCTTATATTCTCTTCCTGGCCAGCTCATCCACTCTCCAGGTCCACGACACAGGAAGTGAATGAGTTCTGGTAATGTCTGGATGATAACTGGAAATTGACAGACATGAACAATTGGGGGCAACTTGTGGACCATGATTAAATGCATTTTGCCCAGGTTTCTCGATGCACTACCCCAGATTTATTTCTCTTTCTCCATTCTGGGTCCGATCCCAGAATGGCTCAAACCTCCAATTAATTAGTGTCAAACAGTGCATCACTCAAGCTGCGATGACTGCCAAATTCTGCACCCATTACATTATACCTCAGTTAGGTTCCTTTCTCTTTGAAATTGTACTGCATTAAGAAATATTAATTTCAAAGAGATGAACTGCTAATTATCCGCTGATTAAAATGGCTGACATATCCTTATTATTGAAAAAGGATAAGCACTCTGTGGGAGTTATCATCCTGTGTCGTTGATTTGTTTGGATACTAAGCAGTATGCTAAAGTATTATCATGCTATCATAGAGTCTTACATAATCAAGTTAGTATACTTTATTAAAAGCTGTATTATGTGGACAATATTCACTTCCTCATCCATGTGATACACATGGCTAGAGACATTGCATTCCCTTTGCTGATTTTTACTGGAAGCGTAAAAAGCTTTTCATCGGCTCCAGGGGAAATACCTTTGGGTGGCTCTAGATTATACGGATTTGGGATCAAATGGCATTATTATGAAATGAAGTTCTATATGCCAATCCTTTGTCAATGGTGCTAACAGGCACTCTCAGTATTTGTCTTAGTTTACTATTTCTAGGGATACTTGCCAAGAGTGTTCACTTGCAACTGTTGTTTGCCTTGTCTCTGATAGCTGAAACTGTGCATCACTTCATTATCTCTGTCTCTGTTTCTGTGAATAGTACTGAGTATGTGTTTGCACATTGCTCTGTGCTCCAGACATACAGCACTAATGTAAATATATACTCTATATATAACAGTTGTTATCAGTACTGTTTTTACTGATTTCAGTACACTGACGGTGTCCAATTGAAGAAAATCACAAAGCCTTTCACATAGTTTTCGAGATGTAATTTCTACTATTGTTCTCCTTGGAGAGTGTACATTACAGTTTGTTCCTATAAATATGTACCTAATTAAACTTTAGGTCATAGTGGAAAGATTAATGAAATCCCAAATGATGTGGCATTGCCATTCTCCTACTTGAATGTACGAAGGTATCCATATTAGGAACTGTTTTTCATGGTGATGGTCTTCGTATGATGCAGGTGTTGCATGGCGGGTAGCTGCAGGCAGTGTGACACACCGAATCCAAACCCAGGGCTTCGGCCTTCTTCGTGGAGAGCCGAGGAGAGCCGAGTGAGAAGGAGACGGGCAAGTTAATGCCAGGGTGCTCGGGAAGTCAGGCAAAAGGGATGAAAGGAACAAGGATGTCCAGGGAATCAGGCAGATGGGTTTCACAATCCTGGAAAAAGGGATGGTTTTCTGTGGTTGGGAAAAAGAATGTCAAGAACAGAACTGATTGCCTGATGGCTCACAGTAACTCACAGTCAGAGCACTGGTCTAGCAGCCTCTCAAGCCTTAAATGAGATGGTTAATCAGTGGCTTGGTTAGAAAATTTGCTGCCTGATTGAAAGGCAGATGGACAGACATGTGGCCCGTTCTTGCTCCCATTGAGTCGGCTGGAGGACAAGCACTCATGAGATTGCTGCAGTTATCTGTGGCAACCGCAGGTACAAGTCACTCCAGGCATGACAACAGGGTCTCAGAATTAGTTACCTGCCTTTTCTTTCTTTTTTTACTTACTTACCCTATTCTGCAATGTGTACCTATGACATCCCCTGGGTCATAAGGTTGTCTACGGAATTTCATGCATTATCTGCCAGATTGGAGTTGCAAAACAAGAACATTGACTTCTTCTATTTGGATTTTTCATTTAGAGGTTTCAGACAAGCCTTTAGCACTTGTTACTACTTGGAATAGGGATTTGAATATTACAGATGAAAAAATTTGGAAAAATATACAATCAGCCACTAAAATCCTAATCCCACTTCAATATATTACCGATTGTACCTGATTCCTTGTACTCTCTGTCATAGGAAATGTGTACTATTCCCCTGTGTCAATTCTGACATTTTACCTTTTACACTTTTTGTTTTGTCTGGGTTTGAGACAAGTGTCTTGTACAATGCCCATTATTCTAGGCAACACCTTTCTTTTCGTGCTCTTGGTGTTCCTGTTAAATGATAACTACAGTCTTGGTCTTTAACACAGAGTTCCTTTGCTGACCTCAGCCCAGCTAAAAACCTTTCTATCTGTGGATACCTTCTTCATGGTATTTGTACAGAGATTTCTACTGCTTAGATTCAAGTTGCTGGGGGAAGTGGGTACGATGGAGGTGACTGTAGTTTTAGCTCAAATCCTTCGGAGTCTCTTTGTGGGATACTCTGAGTATTGGCAGAGCCAGAGATGGAATGGGGGATGTTTCTCTTGTTTTGTATTAAATCTGGCATGTTCAGTGTATTAAATACATATATATATTTAAATCTTAAACATAGATAAAAAAAGACATGGTTGAATCCCAATCCACTTGCACCAGCAGTGGAAATCTGACTTTCAACTTGGAAACAAAGTTGAAATGAGGGTTGGGGCAGGCAGATTTCAGGGAATATATTATTCTTCCACATCCAGACATGATTTGCATGAAACAGATGGATGTGTATCTGTATCTTGATTTCCTGATATTTATTGCAAATGGTTATTGCTCTTTTGCACTTTTTAAATAAACATGTAATAACTCATTTTTTTAAAATGCCTAAAAAACAAAATTGGGAAAAACTGTTAACTTACAGGAAGACTTTCTTATGAAGCTTGTGTGTCAGAAGCATAAAAACTGGCAAATCAATGTAATAGACCGCAAAAAAGCACTTTGATGCAATTAAGAATAAAGCACACACCACTTTTCAGCAAATGTTTTTATTTTTTTGCCGGTAGTGCTCAAGTAATTGTTTTCAGTTTTCAGCAATATAACAGAATCGCAGATTTCAGTAGCACAACCAATAAAATAGCATCAAAAAAATTAAATAATAATAAAGTCAAATAAACGAAAGAAAATAAGAGAAAAAGGTCTGGCCACCACACAGTCATTTCATTCTGAATCCAAACTTGTTGTTATGGAAACAGGCTAAGAAATTTGGTCCTTTACAAGGCCCTGACCTCCTCCACTCTGAAGCTGCACTGCAGTTCACGATTTTTACTGGAGAATCCAACAGTCTCTCACTTAATTTCACCAAAGAAATCCAAAAGTAGAGAATTCACAGAAGACAAGGGTAAAGAATCTATAGCAGAACAGACCCCACACACAGAAATATTGAAACCCCTGTATTTTACATAAAAATGTTGTTGTCCTGCCCCCATCCCTACACCCCTGCCAAAAAAATCATATTTTTTATTTATCCAAAGCACCTTCAGTATTTACAATGCTTTGTGGATATTTGTGCTAGCAAGACAGTAAAGAACTTTTTGAGGCTGTGCGAAGTAGTAGAGAATATAAACAATCATCTTTTCTCATGTGAGTCTTAATTATGTGAGTCTTTTACAGAAATATGAAGGGGTAAAAAACAAATCTCTCTGATGAGAGTTGTTAATGAAGGACATGAAAATGTATTCTTTAAGATCTGGATAAAAGTTTTACTTCCTTTTTCTGTGTCTGAATATTTTAATAAATGCATTGTAAACATCCGTTTTCAGTGAGCTGGCTGCTGTTCTACTCTCGTCATACCTAGACAGGAGGTTTGACCATTTTTACCAAAAAAGAGCTTATTTGCACCCAAACAAAAAATATATGAATTTGCTGATGGCCTGAGATCAAACTAATCACAACGGGAACTGATGTAAATGGAATAACTGGAGAATTATACAGTTTCTCACTTTTGTATCACTCACACATGACACAGTCAAGACTCAATATGTCATTATCAGTGCAGCTAAACTTTGTTCTTCAAACCCTTAGTTTGATCAGCATAGAATCATGGTGTAACAGTTGTATGTACGTTCCCAAGGCATGAACAGATAAAGGTTTCAATACACAATGGAGATGTTAATAAGTGTTTTGATTTCTGCCATCGTATCATATCATTTAGGTTTGCCAAGATGCTCCACAGTACCTTGCAAAAAAATTTAGACATTTGCATAGATTTCAGATTTTCTTGCTTTAAAGCCTGCAGTCATGACAATTTGATGTAGCAATTCATATTTGTTATATACAAAATGTACTCCATATATTTAAAGCATAAACCAAAAAGAAAGAAGCAGATAATTCAAATGAAAGAAAAATGGAAATGTCATGATTGCACAAGAACCCTAAATAAAGAGCTCAAACTGGCCTCTGTGTAAATGTCAAGCAAGGATTCAATCATGAAGACCAAGGAGCTTTCAGAATAAAGACCGTTAATATCTCTTTGTGTGTGGTGGAGTTTATCATTAAGAAGTGGAAGGCAACCAGGCACTGTCTAGATCAGGCTGTGCCTACACACAGAACAGCCAGACAAGGAAATAACTAGTTAGGGATGCCAATGTGAAGCCAACAACAACTTTGAAAGAGTTACAGGTTTTTGTGGTTGAGATACTAAAAGAGAAAATGCCCATGAATCAACAAAAAAAAAAACATCCTGCATCGGATTTTCTTAGCAAAGCACCAACATTGTAGTGCAAACATGTCGTAAACATTTTTATGATCAGACGAGACAAAAATTGGTCTAAATATTAAGATTTACATCTGACTCAAACCCAGCATAGTTCAGCCCTCAGTCAACACCATCCCTATTCTCAAGTATGGAGGTGGTGGCTTTATATGATCATTGTGAATCTCATCGGCAAGGACTGGGAACCTTGTCAAGACTGACAGGAAAAAGCATGGACATTATTCACCTTTCAGCAGAACAATGATCCAAATTACAGGGTCAAACCTACACTGGAGTGGCTTGAGAAAAAGAGAGTAATCTGTTTTTAACTGGCCCCCAGTCATAGTCCTGACTTGAATCCTTTTGAGAATCTGTAGAAAGATTTAAAAACTGCTGTCCATAAGTGATCCTGAAACAACTTGAGAGAGGTTGAGCAATCTGTCGAAAAGGAAGGGCATAAATTGCATGAATCCAGTGTGCAAAGTTGATTGGGACTTATCCAAAAAGATGAGCTGCTGTGATTTTTACCAAAGGAGCTTCCAACAAAGACCAAGTCTGAATATGTATGCAGTGAAAACATTTTTTCTCTTTACTTTTGGCTGACATTTAATGTAACCTATTTTATCCTTAGAATTCTTCAGTTTGAGGACTGAGGTCTTGAATTAAATGTTACGTTTAAAAAATGTATATGCATCATTTTATAGTTTCATAAAATGGCACAGCAAAGGATGTGTAAATACATTTGTAAGGATATCTGTAAAGCTTGTGCCATCTGATACTAATGATGGATTAATATATATTCTGTTTGTTGTCTGAAAAATGTATGTGCTCATCTTTTAAAAACGTTTGATAAATAAATGTTTCAAAAGATCCTGGAGATGTGACTTCTCATACATACTAGAAATTACAAGGACATAAAAGTCAGACACTTTCTTTTATCAATTTCAAAGCCAGAAGCTTCAAGATAAGTTATTTTGAAACAAAAAAGTCTCAATGGTTACCAGCTGTCCATTAGTAATCTCTCAATACTAAACTAATCATGTAACATTTGTTTCAGTGCTCCAGGGGGTTAAGGAAAAAGAAAATTAAATATAGTGTATTGGCCTCAGTAGGAATATTCACAACATACTTTGGATGTGACCTTTCTGATCAAGAGGATTAGCAGTTGTGTGAACAAATGTTCACAAACAAAATGAATTATTCAGAAACAGAATTACTCTGTTTAATTCTTATTGCATTGCTCTTTTAACTCACCCAATATCCTCTGTAATCCCAGGTTTATCAACCTTATCTTCAGTCTGAATTGCCAGAGGTCCATGCCATATCATTTTACCCAAGGTACACTTTACTATTTGACATATCACATTAGGCCCAATGCATAAAAGCAAGCTTACTTAAACATTGAGTTTCCTGTGTTCCACCAGAAGTATTTCTTATAGTCTTTTTCCTTTCTATGAAATATGATCAGGGATTAAACAGTCACACTCAGTATAATGGCATTTTGTGCAATGGACTAATGATATTCTCTATAGCTCACAAGTGACTTTCTCAAAGACAGGAAAGGAGTGCCAGTTGCTTCAACAGGGACAGGTGTTTCAGTCTGTCAAAATCTGTAGATCCTAATCTATTCATCTTTTGTATGTTGAAAGTTTTATTTTCAAGTATTACCTTTCTTAAACTATTTTTTTGCTACGTATTGTACATCATAAACTTGCCTAGATGTGCCTATAACAGAATGATGAGTTTTTCACTGACATGCAGGTATTGAAAATCAAAGAATAATGATTATTTTATAAAACATTATTCACATGAAAAAATGGAATGTACACATCAGTTCCCACATGTCCACCACCACTTTTCTCTCAGGTGAAGTACTACAATACAGTACATACATCACATGTAATTTTATATGTAAGTACACAAATAATGGAATATATGCTGTATATATGTTTTTTTACAACTCTCAAAGGAAGTTTTGCAGGACATAAGAAATATTGAGACTCATCCTAAGTCATTTCTGGCCAACAGATAGCAAGAATAAAGGCCCACAAAGCTGAACCAGGCCAGAGGTGTTCTATACAAGGGGACGAGAGCATCATACTGTCAATTTCAATCTTGAAAAATGAACTAGAGGACACAAATGGGAATTATGTAGAAGTGCATTTAAAACCAAGAACAGGAGGCACTTCTTTACTCAAAGGGTAAAGGGTATTCTCTCCTCGGTGAAGAATCACCAACTGTTAATCAGCTTTGCTAACTGACTGCTATCCGGTCAGAGTCATCTGACATTTTTCACACTGTGAACCCCACAGTGCTTGTGCAGCAGAGCTGGTATCAACTGGAGGAGTGACGTGACTACCTCTGACAGCACAGCACACACACAAACTCCCAGCAGGACCAAGAGGACGCTGCTGTGCAGCAAACTGAGGATATTTCAGCATATTCAATGTATTGACAAAGGCTAGACTGGAAGTAGCAATGGCTGGACCACGGTGCTCGGATTACTCTTCGCCCTACTGCTATAACTGGTGGAAACACTCGAGAGTCCCATGGATGAAAAGCTACTCTTAAAATCAACTTTTTATTTATTTTGTGAAAAAAAACAACTAGCCTATTTAGTGTCAATACCAGAAGAACACAGCTCCTGCTCTGAAGGATTACAGTGCAATGGGATTTATGAGTCTTTTTGCATGCATCTCTAGCCTCTAAACAACTGGGTAAAGGTATTAAACTGGTCCAGTTAAGCCAAATATGACAGCAATTAGTTTCAGATCTTTTCAGGTCTGTTGCCCTCCAAAGCTGTGGATGTGCTTTCCTGGTTTATTCAAATCCCTCCACTGAATTCACTTGAAAAGAAGAGAAGGCTAGTTTGCACACCTGAAGAAAGCTCCACAGCCAAAATGCTGTTTTATTTTCTTCTTTTTTTTACTTTTATAAATGGAATTTTCCTTAAAACACCGGTTTTGGAAAACATTCCTTAGATTTAATACTGTACAAGTTTTAAGTACAAGCTGTTGTTTTGTATTTCTTTTTTAGCATGTTAGGTTGTTCACCTATGACAATGGACAATGAAGAAAGAGAGTCTGCTTGTGTAGACAAAAGACCGTTATAACAGGACTTTCATCCAAGAAATAAGAAAATTAGGTGAAAATATCACCTGATTGGAAGAACAGTTTTTTCTCATATTTGATTTTAAATATGTATAAGATGATTTTCATTAACAATTATGGTACTTGATTTACTAGTCTCTGCCATTTCCAGAATGAATGGGATTAATAAACTTCCACAAATTTTACATTTTATTCTTCAGTTTTCAAATAAATAACATAAAATGTCATTTAACTGTTGGCTGTTCAAGTAACTTCAGGTGCATGACACATTTCTCAAGACAGTAAGTGTTCTTAGAAAAAAAACCCAGAAAACCCAAGAAGAAAAACTCAAGACCATTGCAGCTATTTAGAGCCAGGTTTTCCCCAGTTAAAAACCTGAAGCTTTTCAGAACAGTGCGGTTTGCTCTTCCAGTAATTTTACATTTTACGCAAGAAACCTAAAAATTGCTTGATTGCCTCACAATGTTTACTAAGCACAGCATTTTACCACCATTTACTGTACATTTTGAAGGTCTGGCTTTTGTACTGTACGTCATCCACAAGCTAATGAGGTTAAATACAATCTCTGTGTTGTAATGAAGAGCTTTGCAGGCCTCGGTAACTGGCTCAGATGAAACCTCCATCCCGAAATACCGTTTTTTATGCTTAGTATTTCATTATGAAGAACCTAGTAGCTCCTCTTGCATAAAAATAAGACAACAGAAACTTCTTAAACCACAGGACTCATTGGAAGCTGGCAGCGCCTGAGCTACAAGCAGGCCGTACAAGCCTCGTGTGACTGCTTTCTCCACAGGAGGAGAGCAGCCTCACTGGTGGGAAGGAGCTGCGGCCCCCTGGGAGAGGGGGAAGTAGGGAGATCCAGAAGCCAGGGAGAAGCTTGAAGACGAGGATGAAACTATTCTTGGGGCTTGACACCTTAAAAGAAGAGAGGACAAGCAATGGACACCATATTATTCTGGCTGAGGAGGGAAGTAGACAATAACAGAATCTGTCAGAACGAAGGCCAGGTGATCAAGAAGTGTCATACTTAGAAGACAGCACTGTGTTTATCATGAATATTTGCATTTTTGTTCCTAAAATGGACACATACATATAACAGAACCCACCCTTCAACTGGTGCAAACTTGTTTATGTGACATGTTCATATTTTAAATTAATGTTGTGAGCTTTATACAGTATTACACAGAATGCAAAGACATTTATCAAAAATATGTTTTTTTTTCCTTTTTGAACGGACAATTTGTTTTAGACAACCAAAAGTATCAACTAAATTTATAAGAATTGTATGCCATTGTTTACACACTTTTAACCACAGTAAAGCAATCAATAATAAGAATAATTCAGAACTGTAGGCTTTCTTTTACTTTGCAGCTTCTTGGAAACATCTGGTAGTTCTTTTTTTGCACATTCATACAGTACCTATTGAGGCCATTCTGTGCTAATGTGGTTCTTACCACATTTGAAGAAACATGAGCATCTGCACTTTCATCAGGGCTATTTGCAAAATCTCTGCTGGATCAGCACTTTTCACACAAAGAATTTACTTCAAGAAACTTCTTATCACTACTGAATAGTTTGGAATTTCCTCCTTAACCTTGTCATTTTTCTGAAACTGTGATTTCTATACTTTTACTCCTTGGCCCTGACTTTCCTTCTCAGGGCCACAGTGTTCAACACTTAGATCAAACTCTTCAGTGATGCCACTGCCTATACTTACGGCGTATAGAATGCAAGGCAGTGTGGCACGTTTTGAGAGGATGCCTTAATATCAACAACATTGTAGCGAATCAATATGGTACTATGTTATGCAAACCTTTTTGACACAAAAGCAATTATTTTATACCGACTATTTTCTTTGTTTCTATAATATACTGTATTGTATAGTCCAGTCCACCCAGTATAAATGGGGACCAGGATTCTCTTTCGTCCTCTTAACACCATGAAAACCAGGATGAGCTCTGTCCTGATGAGTCATTCTGGCTCAGATATGTCAATTGCTCGTCTATTTACACGTATTCCTTTTTAGTGGTTCTCTATATGGATACCTGTTAGTCAGGAAACAGCACTTGATAGGAAAGAAGTGAGTGGAACAACAATTTGCATATTACGTGGATAGATGTTTCTGGTTTATCAGACCTAAATGGTTTGAGGACTGCTGAAGGCACCCTGTTTCACTCACCATGAGCGCGACTTCCTGACGCGGTTGGCAGAGGTTCTTTCTCTGTAGGCGGCATTGTCAAGCAGCAGGTCTCTGCTCAAATGGTGGGCCAGGTCATGCTCTGGCAGAGATTTGGGGAAGTCTAAATGGAACACCGCTGGTGGCGTCACATCCAGCTCCAGGAACATGATGTTCTCAGCCTGAAAAAAAAAAGCAAACCTTCATGATAGATTCAAGGAGGAAAGCCATTCCTCGCTCACACTGTCCTGCCCAATTCTTTATTTGTTAGGCTTTCTAATGCTTTGGACAAAGGAGTGCATAATTTAATTAAAATCCAAGATAAAGCAACACAATTGTAATGAAGTGATGGAAAGAGTTTAATAGATTTTGTACATTATCAATCTACAATTTGGACAAACGTTTTCATGGCAGTTCCACATGGGAATAAATATCTGTGGTCATCTTGCAATTCAAGCCCACTCATAAGTGAAGGAATGAAAACACAAATTGAAAAGTTCATGAGTGCAAAAGTCATTTAACTATTGTCCTTAAAAATGACACAAATAAGTATTATAACCTATAGCATTTATAGGATTTTGAAAACAATAAGTAAGTTTGAAAACACTGATCTTAAATTACTTGAGATAAAGAGAAAGAAATATATTAACTGTAGATGTTTTTGTTGAGATATATATATATCATTTTTATCTTTTAATCAATATAAAAAAATACAAAGGCAAACAGAGTTTAAAGAGATATGCTGTTAAATGCGTGTAATTCAAATCAACGGATGTTAAAAATTGTACAATACAATACTAAAGCCTCATTGAGAATATTATGCACTATTTTGGTCACAACATTACCAAAAATATTCTTGCTCTGTAACCAGCACAGAGGAGAATAAGCAGGTATACTTGAAGACTCAAAGCGTCATACACTGAAAGGCTAAAGAAATAATTTTTTAAGCATTGAGCAGGGAAGAATATGAGAGGACCAGATTTAAGTATTCAAAAATCCTCCAAGTCACAACCTAAATCAATTGTGATACACAAACCAAAGGACATAGATGTAAACTAGAGGGAAATGTATTTATGTCAGAGAATAAGATGTATTTTTTTAGACAAATGGTTGTGGGAGTATAGAACAAGCTACCCAGCTATTAGGTTGAAGCCAATAGTCTGGTGTCTTTCAAGAAACTGCTGGACAAATCCTTGGATCAATTCACTACTGGCAATGAAATTAACTAGATGGGCTTAATGGCCTCCTCTCATTTGTAACCTGTTTTATGTTATAATTAGCTGGTGCCCAGTGAGGTGAGAAATGGATTCCACACAAAGTTCTCTGATTATGGTTCTATATCAATCACTCAGCATGTTAAAAGGAGATCTCACAAACTCATGTAGTTTGGCCACAGAGTGCAGAATTAAATTCATTTACGAATTCAAAACGTCCTTTGGAAAATACATGGCACAAAGACAATATTTTGAAAAATGTATTAATTTTAAAATGACATTAGGAGACAAATAAGTCTTCGTCGGCAGCTAACAGAGATTGATTGATTGACACCGTTGATTGATATTGTTTTTCCCATATACCCACAAATCTAACACTTTGTTGTCAGTCGCAAATCAGCCAATATACTCCTATTTACTGTACTAAATAAAAGCTTCTTTGACCCAGATTTATCATATTTTTCAGTTAAATCAGTAATGATGCATTACAGTAAGACTTTATAACTATATGCATGGTTACAGTTTACATCGTTTATCCAGATTATGCTACGTGGATTGGCAAGAGAGATCATGAGTATTAATTTAAGTATCAACAGTCATTTATTCCGCTACAGAGCTTAGGAGACAGTAATGATAGAGATGTGTCTGATAGCTCTGTGCTCAACATAACAAGTACAGAAATTTAGAAAAAGGGTTTTAGCCAGGTAAGAGTTTTGAAGTGCTGACTACATGCAGAGCTCCAGTTGTATTGGTCATGGCTGGAGAAAGAGAGATTCCTGTTTAATCTGAGACAGGTGTGCTTGGGCCGCAATGGGATTGAGTTTATCTTGTGCATGTAGTTTTCATTAATGAAGCTAAGACTAGTAAAATACTATATTTTCAATATTTTTTTTTCTAAATTAATTTTAAATAACAGTTCTTGGCGTAAATCAAATTTGGAAGAATTTTAATGTTTGCCATATACAGTACATGTATCTGTATTTGTTGCAACAGTAAACATTGTCATATCAAAGCAATATTTTAAGCAATAAAATAGCTTGCAATATTAATGACAAATACCAGTAACTTTAAGCATACTGACTAAAGCACATACTGGTTTATTCTGTTTGTTAGAGGCAGTCCATAGCTGAAAAACTGAAGCACAACCTAGTCCAATAAAAAGGTCATTACAGTCCTTAACCCATAAAAAAGCTATTATTTGGAAAGCAAAGTGATGTGCTGTTGAGTTATAAGATTTAAAACAAAATAAATCTTCAGTGTATGGAGCATTCCTAAGGCAGTGTATACTGTACATCTCAGTCTTTGAATTCTTTAAACTCCTTATCTCAGTCTCTATAATGTCACACAGGGGGTATAAATGCAAATCAATTTTGTATGGCTACCATCAGTGTTGTTGACCTCAAGACTGTTCTTCTTAGAAGCTATCGCACAGGTGTGGCATGCCTGTGGATTTTTTTCAAATGTTTACAAGCTCCCCCCACAGATCTGGAAATTTATGTGGTGGGTTTACCAGGAAACTAACATGGTTGTCTCTTCCTAAATGCGTTTGACAAGAGACAAGTCTGAAGAATTAGCTGGCCAGCTATTTCAAAGTGAATCTTTATTAACTTGCAGTCTTACAGCTTCCATTTTAATGCTATGCACATTTACCATGTATTATGTTACCACCTCTTCTTCCAATCAGGTGATATGTTTCACTTAATTTTCTTGTTTCTTGGATGAAAGTCCTGTTATAATTGTAGGATAATATTTCTGTATATACTGTAGATCCATAGACAAACACTTAAGAAACTTTTTTAACTTGTGTTTGGCCTTTAAAACAAGAAGCAGTAGAGTTTAAAGCATCTTTGTACACAGTAGGTTATGTTTTGCTACTTGCATGTAACACTGTACTTGTCTAAATATCGTCTGTCCTTCTACACATTTAAATTCTGTTTTAATTTGTCAAAAAATGTCTTTTTACATTTTTATGTACTTCTTGCAGTTTAAATAGTGCTTTTTAACTCTCCTGTTTGATTATCAGCTTTGAAATAGTGTTTGCATACTACACCAGTATCTAAATAACTGACATGAATAAGAAAAAGCAGTGGTCCTAATACAGATTCTTGTAGTACACCTCTGATCACATCAGACTGAGCATTCATCCTTTACCTATGCTCTCTGTTTTCTGTCCAGTTCTCAATCCAAATGCATGCATTCCCTTGAATGTCTACTCCTTATAATTATAAATTAAATCTTTTTTGCAATTTTTTATCAAAAGCCTCCTGACACATTGGTTTAGCAAAACCTACCTTTTCCAAAACCATGTTGACATTTCCCCAGAATCATATTTCATCAAACCCTGGAGATGAGTTTATCTTGAGTGTATCTAGTGCCTGTAACACTTTTACCCATACTACCCTATTTCTATGCTGTTTAATACAAAATAATGTATTTGCTCATCCTGAGCTATTATGTCTATTTCTTCTCCAGTAAACATCTGAGTGAAATGGGGATTTAATTCATTGTCCATTTAAATTATCTATTTACTGATCATCATCTAACCCTTTCACAAGTTTATCTCCAGTAAGATGTCTTTGAGACATCTGACTCTGTCCTTTACCGTTGTTTTTTCCACTCAGTAGGGGCCTGTGACTGAAGCAAACTGTCAAACTGGCATTCTTTGTCAAAGCTTTCTGATCTTGGCACCAGTTTGCTGCTTCCTGTCCGACCACCAAAAGTTTCAAACTGGGGAGATTGTAAGTCACTGATTCCATAGCCAAATGACATTTCATCATTCATCATGCACTCTTCTGGAAGTTCATTTATATTTTTTACAGATATACTGTATACCGTACGGCTTATTTGTTCATACTGTCAAAGCAGCTTTAGTCGATACATTTATGTGAATAAGTGACTGGTCTTTTCCCAAAATGAATTCATATATATAGTTTAGGCATGAGCAGTACAAAAAAAACATCTTCCTGTCATTTGAAATAAAAATCATTTGTACTTGGCAGTGTCTTTTTTGTAAGGTCTGCCAACAGCAGACCAACCATTATCCCCTTGTGCTTGCTTTGTTAATGTTGACTGGCAGAGTCTGAGTGTGGTGGCATTTAACAGAAAAGCCGTCTAAAATCAGTGCTCTTTTTATCCTTCTCCCTAAGCTTAAAGGGCTAAAATAAGCTTCATTAACACTTAATATCTTTTACTGTATGGGTCTATAATGCCAGCGGTAAGACTTGAAAGGAATCTGCACATACACTCTTTGTTTTCTGAACTGAAATAGAATTGGTCCATTCAAATATCCCTAGGGTCTGTTTCTACCAAATAACCCTCCTTTATCACCTACCCGGTATCTAGGGTGAGCTCCCATTGCTATGGCAACCCGTGCATACTGGCTGATTGGTCTCTTGTAGCCCACTGCTGAAGCCGGCCTTCTTTTCATCTGAATATTTTTGCTGGAAAATAAAGAAGCAAATGTATTATTACAGAATGCGGTGCGACTTTTTGTGTGTGTGTGTGTGTGTGTGTGTGTGTTTATGGCTTCACAGAAAGGCCAGAACATCAGCAGGTTTCTGGAGAGTAGGTGGAAAAAATTATAGGTCTATAAAATCATAAAGAGCTATATTTTTTCAACAATATGTATGCTCAGAAAAGAGGAAGAGAGCTGGCCTGTGAGTTGCTTGTTTTTACAGAGCATCTAGGATTTCCACCTTTAGGGATGATAAAAAGTCAGTTTATAAAAACAGGTAATGGATAAAATAAAGTGAATAATCACATTTGAACATCAGACCTAAGGTGGTTGGATATATTTAACGAGACTGGACACATCATGTGTGTTTTGAGGAAAAAGCACAATCCAATTTCTTTTTAATTAAAGTCTTAAATTAACATATGCTGTCAAAAATACAAAGCAAAAAAAAACTATTAAAGTGGTCTAAACAAAATACAAAGTATTTATTATCATGCCATACCAAAAAAAAAAGGCATAATTCAGTTCATCGGGTAAAACCATTCAAGAAACAATGTATTTAATCTTGTGAGAAGCCAGAAGATGACATGCTCCTGTGAGGCTGAACAAACCAACTGTCTGCTTGAGGGAGCCAAATGACGTATTGATCAAATCAGGAACCACATTCCAATCAATCACTCAATTATTCTTCCATCAAAAAACTATTTATGCCTCGGAGATTTCAATTATGAGCAGAAAGAAGGGTTTTAGTTTCAACACACTTGTATTTTGGAATTGTACTGCCCTTTTCTTCCCTTTTTTCAATATAGCCAACTGAATATACAGATATGCAAATCTAGGGCTGCCAAAAAGCCCCATAATCCTCAGACACTTTGAGAGAGAATGGGATTTTAAAGTTTTCCTGGAACTGAACTGTAGTAAATTAACATGTAAATTGAGCACTGAATCTTTACTAACTTAATATACTGTACAGTGCCTTTGAGCTGTAAAATCAAAATGGTTATTTTTACCTTTCAGTTGAGCAATTTGTATTTGTGATCATAAGATTGATATGATTGATTAGTACTGTACAATATAAAGGCCTTTCTATTTAAAGTTTGGTGAGCTCAAGGGGATACAGACTCCATGCAGTTATTATCTCAAAGGGAATGTTAAATTATACACTCTGAAATTCTCTTGAAGGGAAGGTGCCCCAATACTTCGTCACCTGAAATCACTGGACTAAGCACATATTTTTCAGTATGATCAAATCTTTTCATGGAGGTACCCCCAAATAAACTGCATATTACACTCACTGCAGTTATCAACAGAAAAGCTGAAGCATAGTAATTTCAACTCAAATATGCTTGCTTCCTGAGCTGCTAATCCACATGTCAGATGTGAGCACTGCTTTGATGTCTCCTCTCTGACCTTGTCAGAACACCACAGTGAGAATGACACCACTGTGCCCTGTCATGGGAACTTGCCAGCTCAGCCCTCAGGCATACTGGTAAAGGCTTGCTGAGTTCCAATTTACTGTTGGAATGCACAAAGCTAATGTGCCTCAGGACCAGGAATTTAACAGGGGAGTACACTCCAGACAACAGGGCCTCTAATCATTGCCTGTAATGCTAAACACATTGTTACTCAGCACCTTGCATCGATAATATTTCACAAGATTTATCACTGACACAAATTAATATGGAATGATTAAAAAAAATTTAAATACAATCTTCAATAATATTGAACTGAGATTTACATGGAATTCTGTGTTTGTTTTTAGCACAACAAACAAATTGCACATTAAAGATAGGGGCTATATCGGTATATGGTGTGTTTTATGTGTTTTATTTCTACTGTATTGTTACAGCTTTAGGTGACTGAGAAGTGCCTCTAAGATTTTAGGTAAAGTTTGTGACACTTGGCAGAGGAAACACTTCTAGCTTCAAAGCAGTTGAGAAGTGGGGGGTCCCTTGATCAGAAACCATTGCAAGGTTCACCTTGGTATACCTAGGCAAGTTAGGGGTTAATGATTGTCAATGAGCAATACAGAAAAACACCATATAAGATCACATTAAGAGCACAGAGGAAACGTCAAGAAGGAAAGAGAGAACAAGAAAGGAAGGGGAACATCCAGAAGCAGGGATGAAGAGAGAGAGAAGAGAGGAGCTGGAACCAGAAGCTTACGTCAGGTGAGAGCCCCTACTTCATGATCATCCAAACAAAACCTGACTGGAGCTACGTATCTGAACCTTGCTAGAGAGAGAGCGCTATTCTGTACTTTTAGAGAACTTGGCTTCCTGGGTAAACAATTCCTCAGCTAGAGATATCTTTTTTGCTTAGGGTGCATTTTTAGAATAGGGACATAGGTTCCCATTTATTTTTTGATATACGGGGTGCAGAGAGAGAGATTTTAACTGCAGGATGTATTGTATTGCATTTAGTTAGGAGGGAGCTTATCTCTCATGTGGCCACTGTAGGCATCATGTAAGAGTTCAATACTTAGTAGAAGTCAATCGGGTTTTCTGGGTGATTAGAATGTTAGGCCTCTGAACCACCTTGTTTGTACATTGTGTAGACATAGTAGCTTGTGTGTTGTATGTTTTGTTATATGTAGTGTAGTTTGTGTTTTGTCATTGTTAAAACCAACAACAACAAGAAAAGCATTCTCTTCATGGTTGGGAAATATTGAGACCTATTAGATAATTATAGGCCATGTGTGCACAGCTCTAGTCCTGGTGGGCTGCAATCTGGCAGGTGTCTTTAACACTTCCAAAACCTAAAGAACTGAGGAAAGTAGTTCATCTTGCTCAAGTCAGACAATAATAAGATCAATTTGGTAATTAAGAGTTCAACTGGTATGAAGCTACAGTCCACTAGAACTAGAGTTGTACACCCGTTACAGGCATAGAAAAACAGTTACTCGTCCTTTTATCCATTCCCTGATATTTAGGGTCTCAATTTGCTATAGCTAGTTCAATCAAGTGAAAATTCTGTATGCAACAAAATGTGATCAACTTTGACTTTTCCTGTGAGATCAAGCATAAACACTGTATAATGAAATCAGCCGCAATTTGGTTTCTAATTGTTGTTCTTTACCTTACTTCCACATCAAAGCAAAATCTGTGACTTACTTTCCAGCAGGGACAAGGGGCTGGAACTTCCACTGATCCTCTTCTGCATCAAAGACAAGCCTGTTCATGATCTTGTTCTTCTCCTCCGGAGGAATGAAGTTTTCGATGATAAGGTACCTGCAGCCCAGGAGATGTTTGTCCAGTTATGAGTCAAAGCCAAAAACAGGAAACTGTAAAATTACATCTGAATATTTCCTGACACCCATGGCTTGACTGGAATAACAAGCTAGGTAACAGAATGTGCAGATAGGGTGAAACATTTTCCACATTAGCTAATTTCATGTCATTTAAATCCACCTACATGAGCTGCAGAACTATTGCAGATTTGCATTTCAGCTTTTGAATAAAACAATTTGGAACTTTAGGATTTCAACAAAGAATATATGAGGAAACATTTATTCTAAACACAATGCATCATGCATTTGTGTTTCCGGAAGCAAGGGAACATTTTCAGGAATACATCTGGCTTCCAGTCTGAGAAACACTGAAAGAAAACAGATCGCTTTTGGCCAAACAGGAAAGGCCCTGTCAGCATTTTATTGGTCATGGGATTGCAACAGTATGTCTACAGCAGATACTCTCCTCTCTCTTTGTGAATATGGAACCAAGCTATGTTTCTGCATTTCCTCCTTTTTCTGAAGTTTAAATGTAATTAGAAATTCAACAACACTCAATTCAATAAGGTAGATCCATATTGAAGTTTGCGGGGGAAAAATGACCATGTGCTGCTTAGCCATGTTTCCTCTCAATGTTCTCTTATAACATTTCCTGAAAAATCATATTTCCTGAAACAAGTTTTGTTTTGGCATGGAATCTGGGCTACAGGCTTTTTATGCTATAGTTTTACTCATTTATTCCTCAGAACTGAAAAAGAGAATGAGGAAAACTTGAGGATGAAATACTACCTCTCATGTACAATATACCACCTTTACATGTAAATATTTTCAAAGCTACATGCAACATTCCAACCATCCATCCATTTGCTAACAGATTTATCTAATACAAGTCTGTGGGAGTGCCGGAGCCTATCCTAGCAAGCAATGGGTTCAAAGCAGGATACACCCTGAATAAGGAGCCAGTCCATCACAAGGCACACACAGATATAAACACAAACATACACACACTTAGATAAGGGCCAATTGTCCCAATATACCCAGAAGCCAATAAACCTACCATTATAATAATAATAATAATAATTGCTTACACTTATATAGCGCTTTTCTGGACACTCCACTCAAAGCACTTTACAGGTAATGGGGACTCCCCTCCACCACCACCAATGTGCAGCATCCACCTGGATGATGCGACAGCAGCCATAGTGGGCCAGAACGCTCACCACACATCAGCTATTAGTGGGGAGGAGAGCAGAGTAATGAAGCCAATTCATAGATGGGGATTATTAGGAGGCCATGATTGGTAAGGGCCAATGGGAAATTTGGCCAGGACACTGGGGTACACCCCTACTTTTTTCGAGAAGCACCCTGGGATTTTTAATGACCCCAGAGAGTCAGGACCTCGGTTTTAAGTCTCATCCGAAGGACGGCGCCTGTTTACAGTATATTGTCCCCATCACTATACTGGGGCATTAGGACCCACATGGACCGCAGGGTGAGTGCCCCCTGCTGGCCCCACTAACACCTCTTCCAGCAGCAACCTTAGTTTTTCCCAGGAGGTCTCCCATCCAGGTACTGACCAGGCTCACACCTGCTTAGCTTCAGTGGGTTGCCAGTTGTGAGTTGCAGAGTGATTTGGCTGCTGGACTGTGTTATATTATGTCTTTGGACTGTGGGCAGAAACTCAGGTGAAGACAAAGAGAACATACAAACTCCACACAGATAGCACCCAAGGAAATGAACCCAGAGCCCCAGTGTTGCAAGGCAGCAATGCTTATCACTGCATCACTGTGCTGCCCCACATGAGAAATTATTTAACTTCATCCTTTTTTAAATGGAGAAAAAATCAATTTGCATCAAGGGTGTTTCTACATAAACCATTATGTTTTGAGTTGAGTAATCAAATGAAAAAAAAACAGTCTCCTTGCTAGCTTTAATGGATTGAAAGTCCCCCTTTGTCTAATTTGCGGATCTGTCACCAAAACTTACTTGAATTTAAGCTCTCGAGTCAGCTCATTCTGGGTCTGCTCCAGGTCCTGCCTGGTTCTCACGTGTTCATCATGGAGGTCCTGTATCTCAGCCTTCACGGCCTGAAGCTTGGAGTACAGCTAGACCAAAACAAATCAGAAAGAGTTGTGTTGCCCAGTATAAATGGCCCACGGTCAGCTCTTATTCAGATCACTTTTGGCTGTCAAACTCTTTACATTTGGCAGCTGTTAAATCACCAATCACCACAAATGCACAGATGTTTTGATACACTGTACAGCTTGTCTGAACCTCAGGAGTCTGCCAGAAATACACAAACAGGTCCTCTAATGTGTGCTACTCACAGGCTTAGGAAGTCAAGTGTGCAATTTCTACCCTCCATGCAGCCACTCTTTCTGGGTTTTTTTTTTTCTCATTGCTAAGAGTCTCAGATAATGGCTTTTATTCACTGGCTTTCAAATACCCAGGAGAGCTTAGAGAGCCATATTTGGGAAATCAATGTATCTATTACTGTTCAACTGTTTAAGTAATTTTAAATTCCAGTCTTTTAAAGGTTAAAGGTTTCTTGATTGGCAGTTTTGTAGGGGCTCAATCAAAAATATTGTCAGGTAAATATTTTTCTAGAGAACTGCAAAGCCTTTTGTTCTGTTATTTTCTCTGATTTCAAACACCACAATTTCTTAAGCCATTTGTCAGATGAATGACATTTTATTACTCTGCCACAGACATTGCTTTTAACTTTTGTTTGACCTCTCCCATTTCTTCTTCTTCTTCATGTTCCTCTCATTATCATTTTAATCAATTTACTCAAAACCAGCTTCTGACGTGATATCTGTAGGGAATCTAAATTTAGTATGGTGTTTTTAATTAAAAAGTTTTTATTTATTAATGTCCTTTAGACTGACTGATACATTAAAAAAACAATATAGAATTTATGTGCAGATTCTTCATTTCTGAACGTATTTCTTAATAAGCCTGAAATCTAGAATGCAGTGTTATTCAACTAAATAAATACAAAAGCATATTTTTTGGAAAAAACATTCAACATATAATCCCACCAAAATCCAGTTCATGGTAAAATAAAAATTAAATTAATATTAATTAAAAGAGTAATACAACATTGGCAATCCTAAATTTCAAAGCTCATCATTTCAATTTATGTTTTAGGCATGCATAAAAATAGTTGAAGTTAAAAATTAGCATAAAAGGTTATCATGCAAAATATGTTTTCATCTTCACACAGGAAATGTTAATATTAGTATCTCAAGCAATATCTGAATGAAAACATAACCAATTATGTTAAAGTGGTTTTAATGGTCATATCACCATTGGGATTTGCTTCAGACCTCCAGGACCAACAAAAACTAAATAATTTACAGGGAAACAAAAGACAAATGTGTGAAAAATACTAACATACAGACTTGTATGACAAGGTCTTTTTAAAACAGACAATAGCACTTTATTTTAAAACTCCAGTAAAGTCTCCCAAATGTGTTGTCTCCTAAAGCTTTCTTCAGCAATAGATAACACACAAGTAACTTTAAAAAAATCACGTGACTGGTTTGATGCTGTTGAACTGGTTTTACGGTATTGTATCAGAATTTAGCATTTAGAAACTAACATACTATTTCTTTTCCATTTATCACAATTTGTACAATAAATTAAAATTATTCAGAAAGATATTTCACATTTACGCTATATCACTTATGAATTAAGATTAATTTGATTGTCTCAGTACTTGTATGTTTCTTTATTGAATCCAGACTGTAAACAATTCAGTGTGAATAGTTTTTATTTGTATGGTAATTAATAATCTCTAAAGAAAAGTGTAATCAAAATGGTTTCTTTCCAAGATGGTAAATGAAACACACCCCATGCTGGGCAAAAAATAAAATGTATGCAAATTTTGTATAGACCTAAGAAATACACATGAATATGAAGGTACTTCACATCAAGGTCACATAAGACACATTTCCTACTGAAGAATTGGTAGCTTGTTACTAATCTCACACTTTTAACTAAAGGCTGTATCAGCTGAAGTAAGAAAAAAATCACAAAAGTAATTCATAAATGTAAGGTTTTGTACAATGCCAAGGTTAATGTGTCCCCCAATCACGAAATTATATAAATAACATAAATGAACCCTCATTTAACATGAATCTTAGGCTGCGCTTTCAGTTCATCAGCTTCTTGCAACAAAGCAAAAAAATAAGCATGTGACAAGCCTTTTCTGATCAAACCTGAGTGTTTTTAAATCTAGACACAAAGCCTTTCAGAAAGGCTTTTATTTCATTATTTCACCTCTAACCTCTTATGTTTCTTATATGCTTATTTTATAATTTTCTGTCCCTATAACTCTTTTTTACACCTGCTCTAAAGTGCTTTGAGATGCTACTTTTAAAGGTGCTATATAAAATAAAGTTTATTATTATAAAATAATCATACTATATTTTGCAAAACAAAAGATTCTCAATTATTTTGCTCCTTTGTCACACCCCTACCTAAAAAAGCAATAAGCCCTTGCTTAGGCAAAAGAAAACATGGAAATATGTCTAACCAAATATACCATAAATATACCAGATATATACCGCTCCAGTTGTCACAGCATTTTCTTTAGAAATTGTTCATATTCAGTAATGATTTTCTAGGATTGCTGTCAGCGTATAAGAGGCCATGCTGATGCTCATGTGCATTAACAAAGTCAATAATTTGAAATTAATTACTTTCATACAAAAGTTGCCACAACACAACACATCTTGATAACGTGTACTTTACTTACATGGAATCCCCCCTTTTGCTGCTATATTGTGTTTTAATTGAGTCACACAAAGAAATCTCCTCATCTCTGTGCCTGTTTTCATTAGTGTTTATATCTATTATATAATATTCTTGTTTAATCGTTGGTTGGTGAAACTGAACTAGTAAAATGGTGGCAGTCAGTAAACAGGGTGACCAAAATAAAGCCAGGCTTCTCTCATCAGTGGGCAAAGCATTCTGGGAGTGTATGAAGGTTGAAAGGCAAAACGTCCGGGACCAGAGTTAGTCTGAAACTTGGTGTTAGTGGAAAAGAAACCCTTTGATCTCAGCCCCTGCGCAAAGCAGAACTCCTCCAAATTTATGTTTTGGAAATCTCCAGTGTGCTTTTTGGAAACAATTGGAAAATTGATAGCAGAGGCTGAGTCAGTCAAGGTTGGGGCACATGTGACAATGGTGTGTATGGGAATCACAAGGTAAGACAAACCTTTTTGTACTGTTATATACAGGAGTATGTGTCCAGTGTGCACGGCAGGAAGGCAGGAACAGTCCAGTTTATAGTACGTAGACATTTAAAAATAGGGCAGAAAATTGATATTTTGATTAGGAAGAAACGGAACCACTGTATTGGAATTGATAGTTAAACATGCAGTATTCCACGCAGCTTTAGAAATAAACTCAACATCTATTGTCATGTTAGACTGTAGGAAAAAGAGACCTTCCTCTTCTTCCTTTATTGCAATATTCCACTGCAATAATTTTTTCAGAATTCTCATCTGTACCCACTGAGTACAGTCTGATGGTTCTCTGTGTGTTTAAGTAGCACAGAGGCCTGTGAAACAGAAGGGAAAGTGTTTCTTAAATCTGAATTCTAAGTTAAGCAATAGTCTTAAGGTTTAAAGTTCTTATTGCTGTCCTCCCCCCAAAATTGGTAACATGTTAGTATACTCTTTTTTTCTTGCATCGTTGACCTAAATTTAAATTAGTTTTAGCACATAGAATTGTTTAAAGCTACAGAAGCATTGTACCAAGGCATATGGGATAGCTACAGGAGACACCAGAGGGTCTGGATAGCTCAGTCAGTAGAACATGAGAGCTTTAATATCAGGGTCATGGGAACGAGATGCATTTGCTTTATGGTGCAAGTGAAAACTACATGGGAGAGCATTTAAACCTGAAAAGAAGAGACAGTTCTTTTACTCAATGTGTTGTGGGAGTATGTATCAAGCTCTAGCCATGGTGCTAAAGCTGATACCCTGGTTTCGTTAAAGAAACAGCTGGATGAGATCCTTGGATCAATAAACTACTAATTACGAAACAGACGAGATGGACCGAATAGACTCATGTTTGTATCCTTTCTTATGGTGTTATGACATCACTGCCACTGCTAAGCACTTGTATAAACCACACATTAGTACTGGTGTATGAAAAAGATAACAATGACACAGGATCTTATCAAAGTTGTCCAACCTTGTGGTTGAAGACGATTCTCTCAAGAGACAAGTGGATGAGATCCTTGGACCTAGATTGCTAGCAACCAATGAACCAGATGAGCGAAATGTCTTCACTTGTTTGTAACCTTCCTTGTAGTCTAAGTAGTAAACAATTCCAGAGACGTTCACAACTAAAGATAATTTACATTTTGGAGGGAGTGCAGCAAAATTATTTTTAATAAAATTCAAAGTAAATAAAAAGGGATTCAATTGACATTTTAACATGTAATATTAGGCTATTTACATACAAACACTGTTATATATATTATATATAATATATTTATTTATATATAAAATCATATATAAATGATTTTACTAAAATTTACATTGTTTTTCAAAGTACGCCACAAAAAACGAGAAGCCTACAAAACAGCTGAGAGAGATAAAAGCTTCATTACTTAAAGTTAAAATACAAGAATCTCTTACTACACTATATTAAATTTAGTTAAAATATCTAAGAAAATTGTAAATTTCTTTGGCAAACATTAATTATTTGAAAATGGACAAAGATACCTGAAAAGGCAAATGACCCAATTTGAGAAATCACCTACACATAAGAAGGTTTTCCTACAAATAGAAAGGAATGTTTTCTTACAGGAATGTTTTATAAATACCTTTTATAATAAGCTATAATTGGGAAACATAATGACAGATGAATGTTAATGATTCCAACTAAATGACTAAGACTTTGATCTCACATTACTTTAAACTGCAGTTAGACCCTCAATTTGATCTTATTTTACATAAACTAATATCATGTGCTTGAGTCTTTTTAAAATGTATGAATTGCTAAACTGAATGTAGATTTATTATATTTCTAATAATAAAGTATATACATTAATTCATTATTAATACAGATAATATTAATGATAGTATAATTATTATTATATTTATAATAATAATTAATTTGATTTTTTTTGTTTTCAATCTAAAGGACTCCAATGCACTTTACATAAAGAAAGGGAAACTCCAAGGAAAGTAAATGCATTTTTATGTATCATCTTAAGTATCATCTTCTGTTACAAACAGACTTGTAACTCTATAAACACCCAGAACCAAAGTCAGACATATTTTATATCTGAAGATATTTGATAATATATATTCAATTTTTGCAGTGATGTGAAAAAGAAAGTACACACCCTCATGATTATGATATGGTTTTGCATATTAAGGCCTATCTGACCTTCATCTAGTCCTCACTAAGTCCTAAAAGTAGATAAATCTAACCTCATGTGATAAATAACACTCACAACTTTTGCTTTGTCATTACTTATTAAGCAAAAATGTAAGTGCACCCCATTATTCAGTAAGGTGTATAACCGCCTTTAGCAGCAATAACTTGTATTAAACGTTAATCGGTCTCTCACATCGCCTGGGAGGAATTCTGGCCCACTCCTCCTCACAAAACTGCTTCAGCTCGGTGATGTTTGAGGCCATCTGTTTATGCACAGCTCTGTTTAGGCCCCGCCACAGCATCTCAATGGGCTTGGAGACTGAACTTTTCCATAATCCCGATTCTTTTCTTTTCAGCTATTCAGTCATACATTTATTCTTGTGTTATGGATAACTTTCTGCTGCATGATCCACTTTCGGCTAAGCGTCAGCTGTTGGACAGATGGTCTCACATTTTTCTCTAGAATGCGCTGGTATAGAGAGGGAGTCATGGTGGACCCAATGATTGTGAGGCATCCATGTCCTGTGGCTGCAAAGCCCAAATCGTGCCCATCGCCATGCTTGACGGTTGGTAAGAGGTTCTTGTGGTGGTATGCAGTGTTAGCCTTTCGCCAAACGTCAATTTGCAAGACAGCCAAGCAACTCCACTGTGGGCTTATCTGTCCAGAGGACATTGTTCCTGATGCCTTGTGTTTCATTCAGGGGCTCTTTTGCAAACCTAAGCCCTGCAGCAATGTTCTTTCTGGAGTAAAGTCGTTTTCCCCTGGCTACCCTTCCACGAACGTCATTCTTGTTCAGTCTTTTCCTAACGGTAGAATCATGAACTCTTGAACATTTGCCATATTAACAGAGACACTTCTGTGGCAATTATTTGTAAATTATTTTTCTCACTGTGGAATGATGGACTTCACATTGCTTGGAAATGGCTTTATAACCATTCCCAGACTGATGAGCAACGTTTCTTTTTCAGAGATCGTCACAGATATCTTTTAACCTAGACATGATGTAACCACAACTATGAAAGCTCCACACCAAACTGACCATGTTTCTGATTTCATATACAGGTGGAAGCACTTCCTGCTGATCAACTAATCACGTGAACTTGTTTAGCCGCGGCTGATACAGCACCTGATAGCAGAAAAGGTGCACTTACTTTTTCACGCAAGGCTTCCGAATGTTGACTGTTTATGTTTAATAAATAATAATGTGTTATTTATCACATGAAGCTAGGTGAAGGTCAGGTATGTTTTAATATACAAAACCATAGAATCTTATGAGGGCATACTTTCTTTTTCACATCACTGAATGCGTTACATAATACTGTGGTTGTGTTATTTTTCGGTTAACCAGTCTAAACAGACACTGTTATGAATGCTGTTGGGAAAACGTTGAAGTCCTTGAAATTTTGATTTAATGGAAAATAATTTTCCACACTCCCTTCCCTGGGGTTATAATGTTGCACATAATTCCAGAGCTGCCCATACACTTACAGGGATGGCACAACACTAAACAGTGATCTTCAGAAACCACACAAAATATGGCACAGGAAACAAAGGCAGACAATGAACAAAACTTTCCAATCTGCCAGGCAAGGATTCTAACATTATTTTTAAAAGCTAATTTCACTGTTCCCTAAATCTGACGCAGAAATATTGTATTCGTTGGGTTAATTTTTCATCCTCCCTGGTAAAACAGTGCAAGAGCAAAATAAAAAAAAAAACTTGCAAAACAGGTGTGGAGCCCAATTTTTCCTTTTTAATTCCAGCCCCAGTTTTCTTTTTTCACGAAACCACTGCGATCTCAATGAGAAATGAAGGCCCTAAAACCCTCTCCCTCCCCTCCCCTCCCAGACTCAACCTTCTTCAGCTTCTTGGTCTTGAGCTCGACCTCCTGCTGCAGGGAGGAGAACGTCTCTCTCAGCTCCACCGTCTCCTCGTCCTGAACCAGCATCTGCTGCTGGATCTCCCGCTCGCGCCGCTTCTGCCAGGGGGGGCAAGAGGGCCAGGGTTAGAGAAGCCGACAGGCTGGGAAAATCCAGCTTCCGCCCCGGATCCAGATTCAGTAATGCTCCAGATCTGGACTCAGAAATGCTCCGGATCTGGATTCAGTAATGCTCCAGATCCAGAATCAGAAATGTTCCGGATCTGGATTCAGACATGCTCCAGATCTAGATTCAGAAATGCTCCGGATCTGGATTCAGACATGCACCACATTATATCAAGTTACTTGGTTATATTAATGATTGTTTACATACTTCTATGCAAAATGCTAATTGTTGCTGCCTGAACTCCTGAGCTGGAAATGAGATGGTGCACTGAATTTGCTTTCTTAAGTAAGCATGCATTTTATGCCTAATATTTTGTATTTGGACACAGAACTAGGACATCTACCATGGTTCAAAGCTTTGAGGTATATTTTGAAGAAAACTTTGCATTATTCTTGTGTTTATAATAATAATTATGTGGTGCAGTGAACATGCATAGTCAGAACAAAAAAATAAGATACTAGATCAAATGCCTTTGTGGCAAAACATTAAAGTCTAAGCTGGTATGGTCTTTAACATTTCTCTGTTCTTGGAAGAAAGCCATTTTAGTTCTGGACGTGTGTGAACCTTGTGCAGAAATGTTTCCCACAGATAATCCTATAAACTCCCTGCTCCTTCATCAGTTGCTTCATGTTTGCTTTATTTTGCTAGTTTAACTATGATTTTTTTATTAAATTGCAGTTAATACATTTGAATAATACCATGACGTTCAAATGTCTTAGACAACTCTTAAAAATAGTCTGTAAATGTCTCTAAATGTTGGGTGCACACGAGCCTTTCAACTACAAATAATAATAAAGGGACTTAAATAAAAAAAACATTGTTTGACATTTATTTCCATTTTAAAAGTTTTTTGAACAATAATGAACTCTTTAGCACTTGTACAATTCAAAAGTATGCTCTGTAACATCTTCCATCTGTCTGGTTGTCAGAAAGTTTAGTATCATTTTTGTAGAAATATTCCTATTCACCTTTTACTGTAGGTAATGAAAAATACTAATATTAAAATGGACTTGGTTTTCAATTATTTCTGACTGAAGTCTTTCTGCATCCTTTCTTCAACAAATGATATCTGAAATTCTTAACTGAGAAGCACATAGTGAAAATAGGTCATGTATTGTTGAGTGGGTGTACTTTTTGTAACTACGTAGCAAAGACGGAGGGGGTCTAGTAATTTTGCACTAATTAGAGGTTTGCTTACATCTATTTCAGGTAATAAGTGCCAAGTACCACTCCTGTTAAAGCTACATTTTTCCAATCAAGCTGTTCTGCTGTCAGCACAAGCAAAGACCTCATTCCGTCAACATAAAAGCCCTGTGTTTGACCTGGGCATAGAACAGAGACTGAAAAGCAATACATCTGCCATAGCTCAGCAAGAGAAACTTGTACGTTGTGTTAATTCCACAGATTTGTGTTCTTTCAACCACTTTGTAAGATGTGAAAAAAATACATATTATAATTAAAGCAAAGAATGACTAGCTCCAGCTTAAAATAATAAAAAACAAATATCTAGGTCAAAATCAGTGGCAAGCTCTAAAAGTTTTTACCAAAAAAGACTGGCGGGTGCCATTGTCGCCAAGGGAACTGCCACCAAATAACTACTTAATGGGTACTTCATACTTAACATACTGTATTTCAGTGTTTTTCTCTTTAGTTTTTGCTAATCTTTACTGCAACTTACCTTACCTTTTGAAGTCTTTAGTCTGAGCATCGAAGTTTTAAATCACATTTATAAGTAAAACAAATGTGTACAAAAAGCTTCTTGAAACTTCATAAATTGGACACCCTATAAAGGGTCTGAATTCCTTTGCAAATTATTGAAACATGAACATGGGCTCCTGCACCCATAATACCTCCTCACCTGAAAGCAGCTGGCCACTCTGTAAAGAATGACAAATAACTAAGTCACCATAGTATGCAATTATTTAAGAGCCTCTGGCAAATATATTAATGTATAATGCAAACATATTACATGAATCATTATACAAATTATATGTGATATTATTTATGAATTGTTAATGTGCTATGTGAGTAATATTGAGTGATATTCATTTCTGCTTTCTTTTCTAAAAAACATATGTGATGTGGTGGAATACAGCCACTTTAATTAGAAATCCAATTAATACAGCCTAGATTTGCAAATTAGGTTAATTTCCCCACAAGCAAATATGTCATTTTTGTATTCGAGTAACAACAGTAAGTTTAGCTTACTGGTAATTCAAACACAATCTATGTAGCAAAGAAGCCCTTTTAAAAGTAAATAACCAGTGAGAATAATTAAGTAGCCTTTGCATAAAAAGGATTAATCCTTGAGAAGTCTTATTCTGAAATATTTACAGTACCAAAATATGTGATACTCAACGACTTGGCACCATAGCTATTTTCCCATTAAAAATTAAATAAATCTTAACTATTTATAATGTGGTATTCCCTGTTTAAACCATAAAAATTGGTCTTTGGTGCCTGTTTAACAGGCAAAACCATTTCAAAGTTAATTTTCCTCATTTTGAAGAAATGAAAGACATCAGTCTCAGGACTTTTCTTCAACTTGCCTGAAGTGACTGACTTGCAGTAGATTTCTGATAATAGTATGGTCCAATGACAATTATGATGATTGTGTCTTCATGCCCTTGTGCCCTGGAATGATCTAAAGTCCATGGATCTAAATGTTAAGAGCCTACATTTTCAGAACAATAAACATTGAACTGCCAGAAAACCTTAGATTTTCTGTCCTTCTCTGGACAATTTTAGGTGGAACAAAACTTCTAAGGTCTCCTAAAATCTCTCTGCATTTACTCTAGTTCCAAAAAATTCCAATTCCAGTTCCAGGAAAATTCAATTTTGGACCTAGCTAAGTAGGACAGAGAACAGAGGTTTCATATAGATTTCCTCAGGGCCTTTCAAATAATATTGAAAACTGAGCTGCTAAACACATGTTGAGATAAGAAGCTACACATTTTAAGCTTTTTTGGCTTCACAATCATAGTTCAACACTACAGTCTAATTTTAATTATCTTCGTAACAATCTTGTGTTCAGTTTTTTCAGGACAACATTCTTAATTTGAAAACTGGAAGAGCTTCAAAAACTGAAGATGCAAACACTGTATTAAATTTAAATTCAAGCTGTACCCTAGACTATTTTCATATTAATTCTTATTTTATGATTGTCCAACATAAGAATAATGCTGTCCCTGGTGTACAGGTCCCTGGTGTACACGTGTGTCAGGAGTATGAATAGATGTGACTGCAAAGGGGTTTTCTGACCTGTTCTGCAATCTCTTGTCTCTTCATCTCCAGCATCTTCTGCTGCTCATTGGTGTGATCAATAATGTTCTTTCCACCCACCAGCAACTTACTCTCCATAGCCTAGGGTCAGAAAAACAGAAAACAGACAGGTTTGAAAAAGACAGGCTTAGGGAACAGAAGACAAAAAAAAAAACAGACTGATGTACACTCCAAAATATATACTGTACTTATACATGGCACACTATATGCATATACTGTACAAGTCACAGGTGGAAACCAATATAGGTTATTTAGGAACCAATAATAACAGAAAAAGGAGAAGCTGCAGTAGCAGTAGCATAGTTCATCTTATTACAACAGTATGCATTTGATTAGCCAGGTGGAAAAAATCTTCCATACCTTTCAAAGAAGCTTTAAAGAATACAGTGATGGAAAAAATATACAACAAGGATTCATAGACTTTACAGTATAAAAACTGATAAATCATTATAAATAAAGTTCTGGCTTTCAGCATAACATAACAGTCATGGTCCAAAGACCTTAGCTTTTGCTTTAATGGTCTTTTGTATGTTTGGCTTGATTTAACAGAAAACAAAATTAAATAAATATACTATTATGATGTAAACATTCACTTTTGCACATATGTATACATACTTTCTTTCTAACAGTCAATCCCCTTAAGAATGAGCTAAACGTTAATTACAGATTGCTTTCAAGTGACTGCTCAAAGCAAGATGATTCGATTTTAATTACTTATCATATGTGGGCCAATGATTTCTTCATTTTGTGGTTTTCAATATTGTTACAGCATTTGAAATATCTCCTTTATATGCAACCTTTCATGTTAACACCTCAAAGCGTTTTAAATTCCGCAGTTTAAAAGTAGAACAATATGACAAACAAACAAGACGTTTGCATATCTACCAATAAAGCTATGCAAAACTGTGCTTAAACCCTTCTAGAAACCAAAATTATTTTCTTTAAGTAAATGCAAACTTGGCCTTTGGTGTCACTTTTTGTCATGAAAAAATGTCAATGTTGATGGATCTTCTTACAGGCTCTGTGGTCTATATGTGGTTCTTTTAATACAGAGAATGCAAATGTAACATTTAATTAGAGTGGTGTAACTCTTTGAAGCCTCCAAGGCCATGCTGACCCAATGGGTCAGGTGACTGGTTCTGTGGCTCAACCGATTGGCTCGCCTGTCTGCCTGGGTGCTATGTGGTTTTGGGAATGCTAATGTCCTAAAGGGATATAACCAGAATTAAGTCCGATAATTATAAAATTCTTAAAGAACACGAAGACATTTTTTTGTGTAACAACTCAATTTCAAGGCAAAGAGGAGGAGGAGAAAAGGGAATTCCAGATGGATTCATAGGCCCATTTAAAGAATTCATCTTTGGGGAGGAGAGACTTTGAACAAGCACAAAGGACTTTTCCACATTCCTCACCTTGAAGAATTATTTCTAGGCACTTCATTCACATTTCTGCAGGTCACTAACGTATACAAAGGCAACAGCTCTGATGTTTGTAATCACCCTGAATCTCCTAAAGGCTATAATGACATTACAGCACCCTCTAGCAAATGTCCTGAAAGTGACTTTCTGTTTGCTTCTACTCATTATTTTTATTGCCACATTTCTTAAATCAAACCACCACATCCGATACAAGGGAGCTGCATTATGATGCCAAATGCTTTGCTGCCTTAAAAGGCTTTAAGACTCTTTAAGACTCTTAAAGAGAAAAAACGTCCCAATTTGTTTCACTGCCTCAATCTCAGCACAAAATGTTAAAAAAACATACAAAATGATAATAATAATAATTGCTTTAACTTATATAGCACTTTTCTGGACACTCCACTCAAAGCGCTTTACAGGTAATGGGGACTCCCCTCCACCACCACCAATGTGCAGCATCCACGTGGATGATGCGACGGCAGCCATAGTGCACCAGAACGCTCACCCCTCATCAGCTATCAGTGGGGAGGAAAGCAGAGTAATGTAGCCAATTCATAGAGGGGGATTATTAGGAGGCCATGATTGGTAAGGGCCAATGGGAAATTTGGCCAGGACACCAGGGTTACACCCTACTCTTTTCGAGAAACGCCCTGGGATTTTTAATGGCCACAGAGAGTCAGGACCTCGGTTTTACATCTCATCTGAAGGACGGCTCCTGTTTACAGTATAGTGTCCCCATCACTATACTGGGGCATTAGGACCCACACAGACCACTGGGTGTACGCCCCCTGGTGGCCCCACTAACACCTCTTCCAACAGCAACCTTGGTTTTTCCCAGGAGGTCTCCCATCCAGGTACTGACCAGGCTCACACCTGCTTAGCTTCAGTGAGTTGCCAGTTGTGAGTTGCAGGGTGATATGGCTGCTGACTAGCATTCACCCATATGTAAAGGTGTCCTCTTTACTGACTGAATGAAAACATTTATATTGCTTGCTATTGCTATTCTGAACTAAAACTTAAATGTAACTCCCTGGCTGGCTCTTACTCTCTCTTGCTTCTTGGCAGTAAGTGAATATGTCTGTCTGTACCCACTTTAAGTATTAAAGTACTGTAATTCAGGTTATTAACTGGTCTCATTTTCTGGTGTATTGCTTTCTTTTCATATAATGCCAAAAATATATTTGTCTGTGAGAAATATAAATGAAAGCATAAACATCATCAAAGAAAGGTTTAAAGAGGGGGCTTCACAAGCAAGGCTTACTAATATGAAAACTATTTCTATCCTATGTAGAAAGCCCAGTTCCATCCATAAAGGATGGCTGTGGGTTAAAGCTATTAATATATACTGTATTTCCATCTTATATTTTAAGATTTGCTTCATTAACATCAGTGCCTTGCTCCGGCTTTGGCAATATATTACTCAAAAAAAACCTCATTTATCAGGTTTATTGATCAATTGATTTTTTCTGTCCCTTAATTTTTACTGACAAAGCACACATTTGCATCTAGGGCAAACAAGTTACGGTATGTAGATTTGACAGATTTTGTAATATCATGGAAATACACTTTTAGAAAGAGCAGATGAAATGATTATTGGAACAAGGAAAGGTTAATTCCATGCTGAAAGGCAGAAAGACTACTGTAAATGCAATGTTTGCCCATTGAGCTTTCTTCAGGAGACACATACAATTATATTACAAGTCCTTTTTAAGAGAAAGCCAGCTGTATAATGTCACCATCTTTCATGTGTTGCATGTCATATGATTTCATAATGCCTCTGATTCTGACTTCTGAATTTCTGAATTAAGAAATATTATATTCTGAATAAACATTGTATTCTAAATTATAATTTGGAAAACCCAAGTCACATTAAAAAAAACAAGCTTATTAACTTGTTTGCGAATTGCTGTTTATATGGACCTGAACTATTGTTTCACTCTTCTAGAGTGACTGTTATTGAGGAAAATCCAATGGTAATGGTAAGACAGAGTCATTTCTGAAATTACTTGGGACTGTAGCACTAGAGGTGCAAGATAATGTCTTTTAAAAATAATCTTATTTATAACTATTATACCAGAATTTGCAAAGACATGCAAGCAAGGTTTGACAGGCAGCTCCAAATTCTCCCTTCCAGGTAAAGTGGTGGTGATCCTGGAGTTGTGGGGTAGTTGCATGCTTGAAGAGATTGCCCCCAGCACAAACACTGCTCTGTGGCCAAATGTGGCTTCTTCTCATTTGTGGTCTTTCAAATATTCTGAATTATCGTGTCAGAAAGGGGAAGTGCTAGCATATATAATTTAAAATAGTATGGATCGGTGAACACTGCTTGGGGGAGATTTTGTAATTGAAATGGATTACTATGAATCCATAGACATTGCTAAAGGGACTCTGTCTCCCAGTCCACTAAGGCAATACTGTACTTTGCCTTATAGAAGTGCTACAGCCATGAAAGTAAAACAGCCAGAAATTCTCAGCATTCCCACTGAGGTCTTGAGGTGTTTCACTTCCTGCCACACTGCTGAGGAAATGATCTGAGTAACCTATCAGTTTTCTACAGGTACACATGGTGCTTTAGAGAGCATTCAAAATGCATACAAACAGAATGGATATTGCCAAAAAATAATCTTAAACATCTGGCCCTTGATTACAAACAAGGCTTTTCACTTTTTTAAATAAAAAACATCTTAAAATAGGAGTAGCATTTATTAATGAAATGGACATGCAGGAAACAAAACACCTCATTTGTGCAAAAATTCATTTTTAGTCTGAATTAAGTTACAGTATGTATTTTAAGGTTTTGAGACAACGCTATGCATGCAACAATAAGATATGTCAGTATCTAGTACTTCCACAAACCTGTAAACACCTTATGGTGTTTTATAAGTAGTCCTATTCCAACTGCAGATTTTACAGATATTACAATAGAAATGTAAAAATCTTTGAATGGTTCTGTGTTTTTTATTGTTTAATTCTATTTGATAATGTCTGATTTGCACAGTGGGGATCATTTGTAACTGTGTATAAGCCAGCCATAAGCTTTAATCTTAATAGCTGCATTCTGACAACTTTCCAGAGATTGAGAGGGCATGAGGATAAGATGACGCAACTTGTCTTTGAATGGAATTATTCATGGGGGTATAATCTATGTCTGGGTCTGACATTCGCTGTCTGCTAAACAAAGGCACTGAATAAATGAGTGTGAATACAGGAAAGAGTTTCACAGATCTCCCGCAAGTAAATAAAATTCAATAAAGTTGTTTAGTTAACGGTGATATTTTTGTCAGGATGTCCTCTTTACTCTCCAAATATGTGTTCTCTATATACAGTAGTCACAGCAAAGCATGCATTGACTTTTACAGGAGGCTACAGAATTAATTTTGCAGTGGCTTGGAGTTTTTCTGGCAGCATGCCTTTTTTTCAATCTTTAAACCCGTTTCAGACACAAAAACCTACTGTTCAATGGGTCATCAGTACTTCTGATGTTCTTTAACATAAGCTCCCTACTGGAACCACCAGACAACACTGTCCTAAAGTCATATGAAGTTGAATTTCTCTCCCAATTAATTGAGCTGGTGAAGCAATTTGCCCCATAACAGAAATTGTGAAGCAAGTTCTCACTTCTCAACCTGATCCAACAGAGACTAGTCCTCTTTTATTGAAAAGGACTTTATTATTGTTGTTGCTAACTGAAAAAAAATACAGTAATATTTCAGGACAGTTCCTTTATACCACTTTCTGTATATTACATGCTAAAGTAAATACTCTAAACCCATTATGATGTAAACCAAACACATCCTAGGATATGTGTTCAATTCTGCTTTGCTGAGATAAGATAAGAAGAAGTCACAATTATTGAAATGTGACATCCTTTAGTATCACATAATTCCTTTACAATAAAAAATAGTTATTGGTTTAATTTAAATTACTTAGAATAATTGACTGCATATTTGATAAGATTTGGTTTTGCCATTTCAGCTGTGACAAGGTGCCTCCTGTTTATCTCAATGTAAATAGGGGACTGCTTGCTCAAGCATTTGTTTGGCTGGCTGTTCAATTATTGGCACTTGAAATTTTACCAGCTATTGGTCAATAAAGCTGTGTTCCTTGCTGCTCTTAATTCATTTCATAAAGGAATGTCTTATTCAAAGAACTACTGTAAGTCCTTATGCTCACAACAAGGAGCTCACGGTAAACTTTTGAAATTACACTGAAAAGACACTCTTTTTATAAAAGGTGTAGCAGCTGCATAAATTAGGTTTGTTGCCAATACAGTAGCTATATTTCCAAACTTAAACATCTGTCACTCATTATTGTTTGTTTTTAACAGTCTATTTTAATTTTTTCTTCTTGCTGATGAAAACAGTCATATGAGTAAAGAAAATTATATTGCTCAGCTCAGAAGCGCTTCAGTTTTTCAAAGCACCTGCAACAAAATAATAAAGGCTATACAGTATTTAGAAAGAGGGAGCATATGTCTTTTAACATTAACCAACAATTATCCAAACAAATCTTTGGGAACATGAGAATATCTATTGTCCATAAATAAAGTGCAAAGCTTGTAAAATTAAAGGTCCTGTGGTTTACTGCCCAGTGCTAAACTAGCTGGGGCAAGTGTTACTAATGCATCTTCACAAATTGTACCTCTTGGAATCTTCATAGGAAACAGAATTCAATCTGCATTATAACCCTTTGCATACACTGTACAAATGAACATTACTTGAGAATCAGTAAAGTGCACCACTGCAAATAAACAATGTGTGTATTAACCTCCTATATACTGCCTATTGTGATATAAGCCGGGCAAGAAAGAAGTCAAGGCTGTGCTTTTTCTGGGGACAACAGTAACAGAAATGAGAAATTAAATTTTACGAAGGAAGAAATAGTTAGCACGACAACCTTCTTATGAACAGTTTCCAAAATACTTTATATTAAATGTTTGGTCAGAGGCTAATGAAAGCTTGAATCAGGAGTGAACTCTGGGCCTGGGCTAAACCGCTTAATGTGGTTCAAAAGTTCATAATAGGAGCAAAAAAGGCAATACCAGAAATACTGTAGGTAGAACAGAGCTAAAGCACTAGTTTCTATAATAACTTTACCACCACTCAAGGGCTTTACCATATTAGCTGTCTAGGCCAAAATACATATTAGCTGCTGTTGCCGTGTCTGAACTAAGCCGGCAATGTACATAGTTCTTCATAAATAAAATATTTTTAGTGACTGAAGTCTTTGACGTCAGACTTGTGGTGGGGTACGTCTTTTTTCAGGGACCCGCCTAGAATAAGCCTAAATCAGTCCTGCCTGTGGATTTCCAGTTACAAGACTGGTTTGTGTCAGAAAGAACAACTGTATGTCTGGTTTGCAGCTGACACTTCAAATTAGCTTTCGGCTCCAAACATGAAAGGACAAGAAAATACAGCAGCCTGAAAAAAATCCCGCAGTAGATTTCTGTGCCTCTTCAATGCTCTCAGATTTCTTCCATATGTAATGGTGTACAGTACATAATCAATGACACCAAAAGCTAAAATTAAGTTTATTTCAATTTATGTAATCCATTATGTATATACTCTGGATGTATTGAGGGCATATGTCACTTCTCTCTCATCCTAGCGTTAATCCCGCATCAGCAGGGTCCGCTTGTCGGCACGCCCATCTCCATTTGGTGGTTTGAACCAAATCTTTAAGCTGACGTTGCCATTAAATGCGACCGAGAATACTCCAACCGGCGCGTCGCTCCGCCTGCCGTCGGAGGGGGGGGGGGAGGAGGAGAACAAAGTAATGTAGCCAATTCATAGAGGGGGATTATTAGGAGGCATGGAAAATTTGGCCAGGACACCAGGGTTACACCTCTACTCTTTTTGAGAAACACCCTGGGATTTTTAATGACCACAGAGAGTCAGGACCTCGGTTTTACGTCTCATCCGAAAGACGGTGCTTGTTTACAGTATAGTGTCCCCGTCACTATACTGGGGCATTAGGACCCACATGGACCGCAGGGTGAGCACCCTCTGTTGGCCTCACTAACACCTCTTCCAGCAGCAACCTTAGTTTTTCCCAGGAGGTCTCCCATCCAGGTACTGACCAGGCTCACACCTGCTTAGCTTAAGTGGGTTGCCAATTACAAGTTGCAGGGTGACATGGCTGCTGGCGAGGGCATATGTCACTTAACCCTGGCTAAATTAAGATTCATTTTTAGTGACCTAGGTTCTTACTCTTACCAATAACAGTGACAGCCTGAGGGTTACAGATCTTACACTGTTCTATTTTCTCTCTCCTGACAACGTCTCTGTCTTCACAGAGACACATCTTTCACTCTACAGAGCTCTCTAATGCCTCATGTATGTCTGAGTCTGTTTCAATGTTTGGAAAATGTTTTTTTTTATTTACTCTGTGCTCACACTCTGTTAGTTCTCTCTCTCTCCTCAGACAGAGGAAGTGCCCAGTTCCCATATGTACTGCAACTACTGTATGTCTCATGTGCCAGAGAAAATTAACTACCCTTTCACTTTCCTGTGGAGCATCTGGGGCACCACCAGCATGGTGTTCCTTATCTTCTGAAGCCATCCCTTGGCTTGCCAACACCCACAAGTCTCTTAGCCTGATACACCCACCAGCTCTCAAAGGAATATCGGCTCCTCTTCTCCTCATTTCCTTCCACTGTTCTTTATTGCTTCTCTTGTGGTCAGGCCTGGAGAACTGATCTCCCTTTCATCCACTTATCCAGTCCCTTATGAAGCCCATCCATACAGCCACTACACCGTAGCTTGCTATCCCACAGGGCTGGTAGCCTTGAAGCCCTCATTCTTTTCTTCTCACCTAGCCAATCCAGCTCGGTAAGAGATGTATATCCATAACAACCCTAGTTCGCCTCACTTGGGATCAGCTGGTTTGATAGAATCACCCCTCTCTGAGTCTACGTGCAGACTGACAGTCTTTAAACTGGTCTCTAGTATCCTAGTAACTTCAGAGTTGAGGCTAATACCATGTTAGGCTTTCCAGACAGCTCAATTCCTCTCTTCTCTTCTGAGGGGCCTGCACTGTATAAACCTAATTATACAGACCTGCTCCACATCACTTAACTCCTCATAAGGCTTTCTAACTCCAGACCAACTCATGACCTGAGTTTGAGCCAAAATGGCAGTCTTCTGTGTAATCTCCCAAGGACACTGAAACCGCTCCTTCCAGTCTGAGATGGAAACTACAGTACATCATGTAATGTTTCTGGTTTGGTAGTGCTATGATAACAAGCCAACATTTCTCTCATGATATAGGTAACGGACTAGTCAGCCATCACCAGCAATGCGGGCTTGGGATCAACATCACATGCCTCTTAATGAGCTGACTCAGACCTAGTGTGGTCTGTCACCAGTGATCTGGTGCTATTCCTCATGCAGAAGCCCGACCAACACCTATTGGTTCTGTGGAGCTTGTTGGACGCTGTCTCCCAAACACATTTGATGGGTCATAGATCAAAAGACATTACTAGCTAAGTTTAGTCATAATTATCCCTACTCTGGAGGTAAACAATAATAGCACATGCATGGCAAACCAGGCTATTGTATGATATTTGATTATGCTGTCTTAGAACCTTGCAGCCATGGCATGACACTGACAAGCACAGAGATCAGCTCTGAAAATGATACAAAGGCATTTCCACATCAATCAGGAAGAACACTGGCTGGAGGCAGAAAACATTGAAACAGATGATGCTCCATCACAGTGCAGCCTCCTGGGGGTGCAGCCACCTCTACCTATTGTAGAACTTTAAACCTGGCCATTTGAGCATTGTCCGTTGTGTTAGGGTTGACTAACCGCAGTCCAGCTGTGCTTGACAGTGTCTTGGAGTCACGGCGCAGTGCGTGGTCAACTTTAAAATCTATGGCAACGGCGTAATTTGTATTGAGAAATGGAACCCTATGTGCAGTGGTCCATTGTATATCAATTGGCCTGATATCAGGTGTTTCATGTCAGACATCCATTACAGGGAAATCAGTGTCTTGAAAGGTTTGTTTGAATCAGAACCAAAAGTGCCTATTAACCGGTACTGCCACTGTCCTTCAAACAGCTCTTAAATCTTTTTTTGGGTTTAGATTTTGCATGCTCACCGTAGCACAACAGCCTGAATGTCCTCTCTCGATTCTCTTATACACACACCTGCCCTTTGGATGCTGCATGCCTTCCTACTGCAAAACCACAATGTGAAAATACAAGTCTTGACCAGTCGCTGGGCAGTTCATTCACTTATTACAAAATTTAAACTCCATACCTTTACACTTCAGGCCAGAGCACTGTTTATGTATGTAGATATGTTTGTCTGAATGTCTAAGTGCACGATAATCAATGAACAACAGGTGTGGTCTCGCACACTCTTATGCATTTGTTACCTCTGCCTTTGGAAGACCATGAAATCACAGTTTTCACAGTGGAGTGAAGCCTCATCTACTGATTTAGGTACCTAGTCAGAAGCCCTTTATTTTTTGCTTTTACTGTGAGTAAAACATATGGCCTGGTGTAGAACAATTAAAACAATACTCTACAAATAAAACTTACAGTGACATTCCAAACGATTTTATAATTATGTTTGGAAACAAGACAATTCTCATCACATTCTGTCCTATAGCGTTCTGTTGGACGGTGAGAAACTTACAGCTGTTTTCTCTAAAGCTGTTTCAATTGTATGTACTCTATAAGTACGAAGTACTAGTATGTATGAGCATTGGTACTATTACTGCAAATGTCCTACATGTGCGGTAGTATATTTTCTTCTTTACCCATGAAGGCAGAACATACAAGCTCAAAGAATTTAACAGCCATTACACAAGGGTCACAAAAATAATGTACAAGTTGTTTTTCTGTTCAGTTTTTATTCCCTGTTTGGTCAACCTACGAGAGCAAGAAATAAAAGAAGGCTGACTCACTTGTTGCCACCTACTATTTAATAAGAAGAAGCTGTACACTATACTGGCTTAATGAAAGAAATGTAAAGTTTAAGATAAAAACAGGGGCTGCATATAGATATTTTGGAAGGTTTTCTTCTTTGCTTTGTGGATGTGAATCATTCTTTCTTCTGTATAATAACTTCAAATGTTTTGAGCATGCCAATGAACAGTCTGGCTTAGATCCCAGTCTAGTGTAAAAGGGGAAAAGACTTTTCCTGCTGCTGGTTAGCAAAGAGCTGGCATTATTTGTAAATACAACTCAGATTGACCAGATTCTGAGAGAACTTTGTACAGCCTTTTTGTCATTACGCATCTGTAGATACCCTGTGCTAACATTTTTTAATCAAGAATTACCCAAAGTGATACAACAAATAATACATACATGAGAAGAAACACAAGTAAACCACAGTTTTACTAGAATTTCAAAATCATTGTGTACAGTTTAGACTAAGTAAAAAAAAAAACTCTAAACCTTAGTGTGAATTCATTCACAAAAACTCTATTGCTATATAGTGAAGATCTCAATAGAGAAAATGTGAACCACAGTGTGTGAATGTTTGAAAACCCTTTCAGGATTTTGACAAATATGCAAATAAATTTTGATTTCTGCAAGGGCCTTAATATAATTGTCCACGTCAGGTCACAGACAACCATGTATTTCCCTAACTGAAATGAAAAGAGAATCTGCAGTAATCATTATAATTAGAATCTTACTTTTCTGTGCCTGCTTATATGTTCAGTGCATATAAATAATACATGCAGCAGCTGTCACATTATCATAGCAGCTCTGGGGGTTTTAATACCACTTTCCTGAAAAAAACATGTCACTTTAAACTCAATGACTCTGAAGGAAATTGGAAAGCCTTTTCAGCAATTTATCTCAATGAGGTAGAAAACATTCTTGTTTTGCAGCTTGTCTATTAGTTCCGAGATTGCCTTTGAGTTGACTGATTATCTTTGAAACCTCTCTGCATTTTCCCTTCTTTCAAAGCCTGATATCACTCAGACAGCTCAGATGGACGGTGGCTCTACTGAGCAAAGCCCTGAAAACAGCACCTTGATCAGCACCTCAATGAGTAAGAAATGTTGACACTTGCAAATACATCATTTTGATGAGAGGCAGGATGGGTCTCTTCCAAGGCTAAGCTGCTAATTTGTCTCTTCTTTTGTATATTCCTCCCCACTGTGAAAACAATCCATTATTAATGACTATTTATTAAAGGTATTATAACTACTATTTTTAATTCCTTACACTTACAGTATATAGCGCTTTTCTGGAAACTCCACTCAAAGCACTTGACCACAGAGAGCCAGGAACCCAGTTTTACTTCTCATCTGAAGGACGGTGCCTTTTTTTTTACAGTATAGTGTCCCCATCACAGCTATAAAACTACTTGTAAAATGGATTAGACAAAGGTTTTGCTGTATATTAATTATTAAATTTTCAAATGGGACATTCACACATGAGCAATTATAGTATAAGCAATGCTTTATAGATAGCTTCCTTTTTAAGACTTTTGCTTCAAGACAGTGAATGTGTGACATTTCTTAATTCCTAGTTCTGTAAGTGTCAAAAGTTGAGCAGCCATAAAACAAAAGATAATAAAAGTAATTATCTGTGTGATAATTAATTTTGTCGTCTGTATTAGAACAGTAATGCAGAGTCAACAGACTGGAAAAGAAATGAGAAGTACAAATTAGCCCCTAGCACTATTTTTCCTAGTATGAGATGTGAAAAAATTGACTAAAAGCAGAGATTAAACTAATATTTTAATTTAAAGAATACATTAAACCTTCTCTTCAAAGATTGATACAGGGAGCTAAATTAATATTGAGTCTACACTAAGATGTTTAGACAGCTACCAGATGCACAGTTAGAAAGACTGAAGTTGAAGAAAAATTAGTTTGATAATCAGTCAAGAAGGAGTGTATGAAAAGCAATACCACCGTGGTTATCAAATAGATAACAAGGTGAAGCCTAAGGAGTTGCTTGACAAGTAATCTTTTTATGTGCTTTGAGATCAAGGATATACAATACTTCATAGGTAGAAAATATTATGACTATAGCAGTTTTATAGAAGATAAAAAAGACTGTTACATGAAATCAGTTACAAGCAGCTAATGCTATTCCCTTTTTTGTAAACTAATTTTTTTAAAAAGCTTTTTTTCTGAAAAAGAAAATGAGAACAAAACCAGCACCATCATCACAGTTAACCATATCTGAATTTGTAGTAAAGGAGTAATGGGCAACAAGGGTTTAGCAGTGGCAGTTTGTCATCATCCCCCAGCTCCCTAGCCTGAGCTCAACATGGGAGATTCAGTGAATAATAATTACTGTGACACTCCACTCAAAGCGCTTTACAGGTAATGGGGACTCCCCTCCACCACCACCAATGTGCAGCCCCACCTGGATGATGCGATGGCAGCCATAGTGTGCCAGAAAGCTCACCACACATAAGTGGGGAGGAGAACAGAGTAATGAAGCCAATTCATAGATGGGGATTACTAGGAGGCCATGATTGGTAAAGGCCAGGGGGAAATTTGGCCAGGATGCCGGGGTTACACCTCTACTCTTTTTGAGAAACGCCCTGGGATTTTTAAAGACCACAGAGAGTCAGGACCTCAGTTTTATGTCTCCTCCGAAGGACGGCACCTGTTTACACTATTGTGTCCCCGTCACTATACTGGGGCATTAGGACTCACACAGACCACAGGGCAAGTGTCCCCTACTGGCCCCACTGATACCTCTTCCAGTAGCAACCTTAATTTTTCCCAGGAGGTCTCCCATCCAGGTACTGACCAGACTTACACCTGCTTAGCTTCAGTGGGTTGCCAGTTGTGAGTTGCAGGGTGATATAGCTGCTGGCAAAGTTAGAAAACAGGCGCAACCCTCATTCACAGTACCACAAGTCTGCAAGAGTCCAGGAGGTCAAGTCTCTGTGCCTCCAGGAACTGAGCGAGTTCTGGCTGACTAAGCCAACCCTACCCTTGGCTATGCTCAGCCTGCTGTGTGCCACTGCTTGGGGAAATCCCAGTTCCAGCTGGCTGGTGATCTGACCCAGACCCGAACCTTGGGTGAACCACTTAATTGGTCAAGCCACTTAGGACCCCCTTATGATCCTTAATGAGCCCACAATCAACATCACCCTGTAGAACAAAATTGGCCACAGTTACAATCAAGAAATTTCTCAAATGTAGCTTGAAACTGCAGCTGAAATGTCCAATTTTGTGACAACGTGGTACTAAAATGCCAGAGGAGGACAGATAAGGATTTAACAGTTAGTAACAAGCTGCAGAAATTGTCATGCTGAACTGCTAACAATGCAGGAAGTAAGTGAACCACAAAAAAAACTAGTGAGGGCCAAAGTCTAGTCAATTACAGAGAATAATTTTAGTATGTCCAGTAAATATTTTTTTATTTGGAAAATCAGTAAATGATATGATAACCAATGAATTCATAAACCTATCAAGTTTAATTTCTAAAACAAAACTGCTACTGCTATTTTATAAATTTAGCAACAGCCCTGGTCAATCTGTAAAATAACCTGAATTTATGAGTGCATTGGAACCCAAGAGCTGCTGGTAAACCCTTCTTGTAGTCCAGATACATCTGGACACACCATGGCAGCTCCAGTGTGACCTCCTTACACTCTCTAGCTTGACTGTGTGAGTATTCAGTATCCTTTCCTGTTCCAGGGTGAAGAAACCCGTTTTCTAAATTTTTCTTTAGAAAAAAGTTTCTAAAGAAAAAAATTCATTTTCTTAGGTTTACGTAGTGTAGCGGTTATCACATTCGCCTAACACGCGAAAGGTCCCCGGTTCGAGACCAGGCAGAAACAGCCTCTTTGGCGGAGTGTTGGTTCTGTGGCTAAGGATCTAAACCTGTGACTGGAAGGTTGCTGGTTCAAATCCCACAGCTGGCAGAGGAATCCTACTCTGTTGGGCCCCTGAGCTAGGCCCTTAACCCCAACTGTTCCAGGAGTGCTGTACAATGGCTGACCCTGTGCTCTGACCCCAAGCTTCTCTCCCTGTCTGTGTCTCATGGAGAGCAAGCTGGGGTATGCAAAAAGATGAATTCCTAATGCAAGAAATTGTATAGGGCCAATAAAGTGATGTTATGTTATAAATCACTGCTGAGCTGACATCTGAGTGCTGAAGCTGGTGCCTATTGCAGAAATCAGGGCCATCCCAGTTGTGGCAAGCAGTGCATGCCTGTCCATTAACTGCATGAGAAAACTGTCCCATTTACCTAACTCAGGTGAGTCAAATTCTTTTTAGTTTTTTCTTAATTGGGGAAGAGACAGGAGAAAAGTCAGTCTTCTTTGGAATCCCAAACATCTTGGACAGCCCACCAACAGAAAAATAATGGAAATAGATGGTGCAACAACAAAAATATCAATTTTATATTACCATATTACCAGGTACTGGAAGACCCTTTACTGTGTGTTACTCGTGCACACAATTGCCAAACATAAAAAAAATATCCTCAAATAAGCATGCTTTTAAATCTGATTAAAAGAAAAGCCATGCACGATTTTGATGTTATTTTTCTCATGTCAAAACCTGGCTGTACTGGAACTGCATTTAGTTTCTGTATCATTTAGATACCTCTGGAATATACTGAACATTTGTCAAATGAAAGCTTGTCATTTAATAAAGATCACACATGTTTCCGGAATTTTAATTAGCAATTTGCAATATGATTGTCCATTTTTTTTTCACCAAAGTGTTTTTCTATTTTCACTAAGGCAAAAAGTTAGAAAAGGTTATCAAATAGTCTGGGCTCCATAATCCCAGGACTCTGAGACAGAAAAGGATTTTAAGGGGTAATATGGAAAATATGTTTTTTTATTTTTTCACATCCATATTTTATTGTTAGACCCCATGTGGTAATGAAGCAGCAACATAGAGTATATGCTTCGGTCTAAATTTAAATGTTATTTTAGTGTAGTTTCCATTCAATCTTAAAATCCCGTTCTGTCTCAAACTATTATGGAGCTGAGTGACAACATTGTATAGAACTTTGGACAGACTGAAGCTTTTGCAGCACCTTAGAAGATGCTCCAGTAAGTATGGCATTCCAGTAGTATAAGCTTGACGAAATAAAGGCATTTATTCATATTTCAAGACTAGATAAAGCAAAGGTTAGAAAAGAGCAATGTTAAACAAGTGAACCAAAGATAATGTTCTTGTATTGCTCTTAAGTGCTTCAAATGATAACATAGTATCAAAGGTAACACCAAGATATCTAACTTCCATCAAGAGTCAGCAATCTCAAAAACAATACTTTTTGTCACAGATTTTTCAAATCTGATATTATAAATTTCAATCTTGTCGCAGTTTATCGTAATAATTTTGCTGCCTCAATATCATAAGATCACTTAACATATACTGTTTATAATTATATTAATATCAATATACAGTACCAGTAAAGTTAGTTAATTACAGTAATGGCATCTGATATGGTCTGCATGTACAGTACATCAGAGTGTCACTGCATAGCAGTGAAACCCAAGTCCATTATGACATATAATCTGACCAAGAGACAACATATATATATACACTAAATAATAAATATTCCAGCACAGACTCCAATGGACAACCTTGAGAATGTGGGACATCAAATTTTAAACAGACAGCCTTTAGGAACTGGCTCCTGGTACCTACCTATAAATAGGAGCCTAACCAATGAGGCAAAATCTCAGCAATTTCCCATGCAATCCAATAGGCTGTCTTGATTGTCAGTATAAAAAGTTGTTTATGTACATAAATCCAGAAAAAAGACTGTTTATTGACAGGGAAGCAAAAACCATAAGCAATACATTAACAAGGGCTGTATCAGAACATTACGATACCAAACGTTACCAAACCCTTACTAAAAACTGTTAAAGAGTTCATTAGGTGAGATTGTAACTAACTTTATATAGAGGCACAGGAAAACAGTCAAAGACACAATTACAGTAGTAGGGCTCATTTTAACTACCAACTCACAAAAGCAGCATCAACAGCAGTAAAATTATAGGAACCTGAACCTATGACCACAGGAGATGCGGTCAGCTATTAATATTATGTATTTTGTTGTGATAGGATAGCGTGAATGTATTATAGTATAGGGAAGGAAAAGCAAAGTTTATGGTGGTTGAAGAAATATCAGTTAAGTTCACTTGATTGTCATTCTGCACTTATACTGACGTACAAGAGAGAACGAAATATAGTTTCTTCTGGCCCGAGGTGCACAATACACTAGAAACAGTCAGTATAATGTCACAGTACAACACAGAAGAACACACACGAGGTGGGGACTGAGAATTATTAGCAGCTATTGAGGTAGTATTGGTATATACGTAAATATATGTTTATGTATACAGTATGTAAATATATAAATGTCTTATAAAAGTCCACAAGCACTGTAGTGTCGCCTGCCACACTGAAAACACCACAATTTGCAGACCTGTCCATCACCCCTTAATAAGAAGGTACAGTATGGACGGACATCAATTCCACCAGAATGACCTGATATATGGTATTTAAGAACTATTCCGGCCTGACTGCACTTATTCTTGGGTGTTTTACACTTGGTCTTGGCATTTTTTTCTGTGAGCTTCTTTATTTTTCTACTGAGTTTGGTTGTTTGGACTTTCACTTTTGGATTATCCTCTGGCTTGCTACTTGTGCTTGCTCACTCTGGCTTTTGAACTTTACTTCCTACGCGGTTCTCTGATGTTTGGATTCTCCTTGGGCACCTTGATTTTGAGTTTTTACGGATTTGAGCTTTGTCTGTTTACTTTGGCCTTGAACAGCATTTCTCTGGCTCGTTTGCTCGGCTCTCCAGCTCTTCACTTACTTGCCATTGGAACCCATCTTTGATTTTAGAGTGCTGCACTTCTTGTCAGTACAGCATATTACAAATTTCACATGATTTGTAGCATTTTAGACAAATTTCATTATTTCTTTTCTACTTTATATACAGGACCTTGGCTCTTAAAATATTAGATTTATTATTTTACATCTAACTAGGCTTATGTTAACTGTTAAGAACATAACCTTACATCTATTAAACATAGGAACTACAGTATGTCATTGATTAATAATGCAATAAAATACTATTTTTGGATGCAGGCTTGAAAAGTCTCTTAAAATTTAATTAAATGTCATCCTTGAACTTTAACATACTGGTGTCTATAGGCTAAAATAAGTTTATGAAACTGCTTTTTTCTGGAAGGTTTAACATTTACCTCATGTTTTAACTACAGTACATGCAGATCACCTGTATTATTATGTAACTGGCAAGGTGAAACACTGCAAAAGGCAAACACAAAAAGAAAAAATATACTGTGGTTACATTCTAGTAATGATATATACTGTATATATTGCTAGATATAATGGTTATATATATAAAAAGCACATGACACTCACAAGGTACTGCTTTCACGTACATCAAGCCACTGCAACATAGTTCAGTAAACTAAATTACCCAATAATAATGCAGAATCTCGAAACTAAGTACAGCATTAAAACAAACAGAAAGCATGACATTGGAGGATGATATGTTGCTGACTTTCTTCTCAGAACAGGCTAACATCATTACAGTAAGACACGGATATGCTGGGCATCAACTAGAACAAATCAGTAATGTCAGATGTCAGTACTGACTGTGCCTAAAAGTGAAACAAATCAACACATAACAATAAAGCCTTCTTAACATTTTCAGTAGTTTCTTACAGCCAGCCATCGAAATAGGTATGTCTTGACAAGTCTAGTTCGATAAACCCAAGAGTGCTCTGTAACGGCAATGAATCCACGACATCCAAACTGATCCTCAGTATGTTGTCAATCCCTGCAATTAAAAAGCCTCAGAACACATCGTATGAAGCCAGATATCATGTTTGTACTTGACTCTTTGTTCTTCTACTCCTATTCCCAACTGGCGTTTCTACAGCCGAGCTGATGAGTGCGCTACAGCGGGCAAAACTAACAGAAAAGGTCTCACTGTGAGCAATTCTTGAGCTCAGAGGAAAACGAAATACCACAGGCTCAAGCGCCAAGGTTCATTAGCTAACAAATCTTATTTTTATCCCTACTTCTCTAACTGTGAAATTCCTTATCCCTACTGACACTGGAATAAGGCACAAAAGAGAGAAGACACAACCGAGATAGATTTCTAACTTTCTGAGCAGAATGCAATACAGTGAGCACAGATCAGTTCTGTCATCCTTCCTGTCTACATTGATTATTGAATTAAAACCACATTTAGTGCAGGAAACTAACTGGTCAGCTATCACTGATATGTTAACCCATTAAAGGATGATATAATGCATTGTGTCTTTCGCCAGAATAATATGAATTAAGATTCTGATTTTTTTGCAGAACCATAGTGTTTAGTTAATTACCTGACCACAATTAGTCATATGCTAGGACATAATTCAGTTCAGAAAAAAAATACTTTTGCAAAGTAGACGTTTTCATCATAACCTCAAAAGTGAAGGGTAGAGAATGTTTAGTATGAGGTACTGAATTTTCTTTCATTAGGTGTTTGTTTAAACTATTTGAGACACTGCAAATACCATTGCACTATTGAATGCAAATATTTTGTTTTAAAGTGATAGACATCTTTTGTTTGAAATATCGTATGCATTTTTAAACTGTCTAGATTTCCGTGGGGCTGATCTGACTTCTGTGACTTGCACAATGCACTCGAGTATCACGGCTAAATTCCACCCTGAGCTTGAACAGTTTAACTTTCCTGAAGTTCCTCCTTAACACAACCTGATCACCTGTGTAGTGACTCTGCTGCCGTATAATGACTGATGTCCGTCCAGCTGCTGGGTGCTTTGATTCAGTACTGGACAAACTGGGTCTCCTCCTACAGTATATACTGTATGTAAAACTCTTTGGATGAAAAGTGCTACAAAAATGCAATGTATTGATACTAATGTCATAAGTAAAAAACACACCAGTATTTTAAAAGTTCATGACTAATTTTGGAAAGTGGTTTCACTTACTTTAAAAATCACATGGGCACTAGGTTTTCAGTTCATCTGGAGCTGGATTCAGGGCATTTAGTCACACATTCCTGATCAAAGTAAACTACTACAAGAATCACTGTGAATAACAGTCATCTATGACTGTACCTTGATTCATCAACATCAGCAAGACCAAACAAAAGCAGGATGAGAGAATGATACAGTATGTCAGGAAGTTCACAAAATGCTGAAAATCTTTGCATTCTATTTTTCTTTCCAATCCTATTATTTTCAAATGGGTGTTTATGGAACTGTGAATATTCTTTGATTCAAGTTTTGTAAATGGGAACAAATGAATAAAGAAATACATAAAACCGTAAAGACATGGAAGTAGAGTTTTGTCACCTTAATTAAAACAGACTACTGCACCATACAGCAGTATGTTGTAAACTGCATCATTTCATCTTGTCAAAAAAGCTAGATTAGTTTAGCAATATATAGTACAACATTCATAACAGATGCTATACCCTGCAAAGATCTGAATCTATTGCTAAATGTTTTGTGTAAGTTAGACATTCTTTTACAAACAAGAATCTTTTGAAATAATGTAAGAAGAACTATTTTATATATAACTATTGATAATTTTATAAAATTATTTATACAGTAATTACACAGTGGCAATTAGCACGCTGAGCTTAAACTGTCAGACTGGGAGGGGCATGAGAAAATAGCATGATTTTAACACAGGCTAGTTTTTCAGGGATAAATGCTAAGATATTTATACACATGGGAACATTAACAGTCGTAAAGTGTTTTTTATAGTGAAAATCATGAGGATGACGAGACACCAGACAAGCTGAGGCTGGGTGTAAGTAACTCTGAAGGATTTTCAAGTAAAATTTGTAGATGATATATATGTTTGAGACAATTTTAGAGGTCAATTGGACAACATATCGTTCTTTCTTACATTGAAAAATCAATTTTAATTCTTTATATCTGTGTCCTAAACGAACCACCAGACATGATTTGACAGTACACCAGAGGAGGCACTTAATCACTTGAACATGACTCATCCTTTTTAACAGCAAGCAATGAAACTACATCAACAAGACTTGCACAGTACTGGGCAAAAGGCTTACTCCTTTGGCACCTGAATAGAACAGCTTTGATTAAGGTTGCCTGCTAATATGCAGTTTGATCCTACAGCACAAAAATATCTGTTTTATATAACATTCACAAGGCACCTCATGAAACAGATTTAACACAGGAGAGGAAAATCTGCAATCTGATCAGTAAAATTAGGTGGATTTCTCAACATACAGACAGTACTGCCACAGTGCTGAAGGTCACAAACCAATGAGTGATGAAAAGACAAAGTGAAAGGGATAGATATTCCAATGTCATCGACTGCATTCCCAACAATTTATTCTGTAAATGCCAAACCTATGGATTTTATTGCTAAAAATTAAGTTTGTTCCACGAATCATTTCAAAACTTTCCTCACCAGTTTCCCACACAATATCTAAATCACACATTCCTGTTCCTGCCCAAAAATTGTTTGAACCGTCTTAGCACATAATGTTTGGCTGGAAAATATTAAGTTGGTTAAACATATGCTAAAGTCAGCATAAATAAGAAATATTTTCACTGAAGCATTTACTATCAATAAAGCATGGGAATCTGAAACATGGTGCTGTCTGAGTAACTGCTGTAAACACTGTGTCTGTACAGTTCTCAGTCCAAACCTGTTTTCCAATACTGTTTCACACTGAAGTACAAACCAGGGATCAGTATTGTATAGATATGCCCGTTTATCAGTACCAGTATTGGTGGCTTACATTTCAATTGGTCCACCCATATTTAGGGAGGTTATTTCTAATCTGTTCCGGTCTAGGTAAGTAAGGACAGGCTACACAGCAACAATGGACAACTGATTAAATATATCAAATGAGCTGTGACTCAACAAACAATGAAACATGAGTTACAGTTTTCTGATGCTGGTGACTGCTCATTTGTGGTCGAAAAAACATCTGTTTGAACAGGAAAAATGTGTTCTCCTTCTTATTTCTTCATTAACGCTTCTGAACCAAGAAGAAAAAAATATAACTAACACCTCGATTTGCAACACAAAAGAGCTTAGGAATCCAAAAGCTGTAAAGCTGCCAGGCTCCACTAGAATAAAAGAAGAGTTTACAAATGAAACTGTACATCCATAATGCATTAAAAAAAGCTGCCTGCAGTCTATTGTGCTCTTAAATATCGAATTCTGGGAGCGAATCTTTGACCGCATGGGAGCTGTATGAATTTGAAAGGAGAAATGGAGAAAAGGTTACAGACTGACTATGCTAAAACTCTGGCAAATCTGTAAATCTGACTGTAAAGCCATTTAGAGTCTTAGAGTCACAGCACAAATATATCTAAGGCCTGAGGGAAATTGTCTTCAGGTCAATGGAAGCTTATCAATGACTATCATATGATAATCTCATGATATACAGTACACATACATTTTAACAACACATAATCTTGAACATATTCCACAACTTTTAGTTATATTATACATAAAAGCACATAGCATATCTGTCCATCTTAAGGAAGGAACAGTTCCATAGAAAAAAAATAGTCTATGTTGGCATTTTTAATAAAATGTCTCAAAACATTTACCCCATCTTACATTTTTAGCTATAACCAATCCCAAACACTTGTGATCATTGACAATTTCTACAATTTTACCAATTATTACAGCAGGTTGGAGGGGGGGTTTTATCGATATCAAATCGGTCAGCACTGTTTATTTCCAGTTCCGGGGCCTCAGGGTTCCGACTTCAGCAGGTCTTCTACATTAAACAGGGAGAAATGTCACCACAAAGGAAAACAAAATTATTGAGTGCAAGTTTCTTCTCGTGACAGCAGTGTCCTGTCTTTACATCACTGGTTTCCTGAAAAGGGATGCAGTCATCAGCAAGCGGGAAGTGCCTTGTCAATGATGTCATACTGAGGTCTTGCACCAAAATAGTTGCATGGCAAACCAGCCACTGCATCCCAAAGAGCCCACCTCTCCTCCAGAAATTGGGGCGCCCAGTTCTGCTCTGTGCCGTTTTTGTGGAAGTGCAAAAATAACAGGGCTCAGTGCACTGAGCAAGTCACAGACGTCAGATCGACCCCTCTGAAATCTAGACAGTTTAAAAATACATATTTCAAACAAAAGCCTGTCACTCAAAAACAGAATATTTGCATTCAACAGCCAAATAACACATCCCAGGTAAGCGGCTGTCTCTTGGCTGAATTTTGTAATGTTACTGTTTATTTAAAAAAGAGAGAGATTTCCTTTCCTTTTCAGTCACACTGACTCTCAATAGTGGCATTTCTCCTGCAAATGTGCTTGTTTTATCGTGTGCCAGCTCCAGCCAGAATGTCAAATTCACAATGAGGGGACTTCTGGGATACAGTGCTCTGTGTTGCAGAAGCCTACAGTGCATCTTTGGCTTCTGATGATCACAGCCAAGCAAAAAGCAGCAGATGGATGACAGGTTTTTAGCCCATTTTTTATACCCAATGACATAAATTGCTAAACAGCTCCGCTGAGAATCACATTTAGAGAAGGTCATCTTCCCTGGACAACCTTTAGAGCCACTCTAAAATGTGATGCTGCCTCTGCCTTTGGAACAAATGGAAGATTTAGCAGCATCCAATCTCTCTGCCCTTGTCTGGAGCTTTTTTTAAAGAGCTGAGGAAAAAACAACTGAATAAAAAACTGATTGTTTTGTATTCTAAAAATAAAAGTGGATGCAATTGTGATGAAACAATTCCAATTGTTAAAAAACAGAGAAAATAAATAGGGAGTTATATATTATGGAAATTCCACATTTAATATACAAAATAAACTTTTTTATTTTGTGGCGTCCACTTGGTGATTTTAGGAGGAGTGATCGGAGATGCTCCATCAGCTACAACATTGAGTCCTAAAGAACACAAAAGGATGGCAAAGGTGATTGAAATGTACATATATAATATAGCTCAGCCATAATCTAGCTCAATTCTACTATGTGGAATTGTTTTATTAATCATTGTTAGATCAAGAAAAGTACAACTGTATGGGCAGAATAGTGATATATTGTGAATTGTGATTCCAACCTAAATGCACTGTTTTAGGACCTCACAATAAAAATCAAAACAAAAACACTCCAATTATATGATAAATGATTTTAAATTGTGCTGTTTACACACTTTATTAAGATTAAAGCAAACTCATTAAAACATGTACATGAATTACTATGTACCATGCATGAACTGTTTACTACGACAACAAATACCTGTAAATTATTATTATTATATTATTATTATTATTATATATAAATATTATATATATGTTATATTATTATATTATTATTATTGTATCATTCGTTACACTGTGGCTGTGTTGTCTGTGTTAAGCTGCTGTTGCACTGCAATTTCCCTCACGGGATCAATAAAGTATCTATCTATCTAAATAATCCTTAATATTAAGCCTTAAGGTCTTAAGTCTTCACACCCTAAATGTATAAATACTACTTACACCAGAAGTTTGTTTTTGACCCAGTGCTATTGTTGGAGCTTTTCATCATATGGAGATAAAGTTTGAATAATTAATAATTTTGGAAAGGTTCCTGTTTAAAGTAAGACATTGTGAGCCAGTCAGGCCTTAGTGTCATTCCTTCAGCTCAAGGAGCAAAAAGGGAGACCAGAAATGGCGCCCGAGATTCTATGTCTTACTAATTTATGTGAGTGTCTTGGCTGCATGCCACAGTAAATGAAATGTATTTGGCACATCCACATACCTCCAAAGTGAAAAGGGCTCAGTCTTTCAGTGGACAAATCGTATGGGGTATACAGGTCACAGCATAATCATTGGCCAGTGTAGGGGCTCTTCATTGATTACAGAATGTGTAGCTCTTGTCACAATTGTAGTCCCTCCCCCTTAAGGACGCTCCGGCTCTTTCACATTTGAGTTGATTTTGTGCACCTGCTCCCGGTTCCTGCCTCCCTACTTAAGCCAGACGCTCACTCTGTTCCGGACTCTGCATTGGTTTCCAGTACCAGCCAAGTCCGGGACCTGGAGCGCCTGGTCCCGTTCGCCCTTTTTCCCCCCGACCCTCCGCCGGATCCCGCCCCAGTTTTTAATTCCGTTTGTCTTCGTCTTGGATGGACCACCCGGCTCTGGACATTTGCCTCGTCAATGATTTCTCTATGGACACTCTTTGGACTGTTTGCCTTGAACTTACCCCCCAGTACACCAGTGCACCATGGACACGCCCCCTGTATTCCTTCCAGCCCCCTTGCATGCCTTTTTCCCCGTGTTTTCCTCACTCTTCCCCGGATTATGTTGTCTGCATAGAGTCCTGAAAGAACGCTTTCATTACAGCTTTAGGCTTAGTTTTTTTCTCATTCAGTTTTTTTAAGTCTTAATTACATAATAAAGCAAAATCTCTCTTGAAAATCATCATTTTCACAAATCCTTTTGCTGAAATGTACTGTTGATGGTACGTCAGGATAGAATTATTAATTCAAGGCATTAATAAAGATGGCGTCACTCCCTTCAATGAAAAAGAAAAAGACATTTCATGTCTTTCTGTCTTATATTTTCCCTGCTATAAAAATGATATTAAGGCAAGGAAGCATTGCACAGTGAAGTGCTATGCATCAGATGCTTAATAGTCTTTGACAGTCCAAGCTTTGTCTTTCCTATCATTTCCCAATCGTCTCTGCAGAGACAATGCATGGCTTCTGAAGTTAACATAACTAATTAATGATGCCACAGTGGTTCTCTTCAGGGTCTGAGGGCTTTGATGATGAATACCCAGTGTTGCTCTTACAGTTATGACCTGATTATCTGCTCTGCTAAAAGGCCAGCAGGCAGGAGGTGAAAAATTACTAAAAATATGAACTGCTAACCCATACACAATATGTAGTAATCCTTGCGTGACCAGGTTAATGGTCAGGAAATCAGCATAGGCCCAAGTTTTATGGGTATTAATTGAAAGTGAGGTCCACAACAATCTAGGCCTGTATGGCCACAGAGTCTTTATGATGAGTTGTTTAATGAATATGACGGACTCTGAGAATAATTCATAGAAAAGGGCAATGAATCTGAGGTGGAATTAAATGAAATATGTTATTGTTCCATCTTAGAAAGGCAGGAAGTGTGATGCCATAATATGAAGCATCATTGGTTATAAAACTGTAATATTCTGGATCAATGTTGCTGCTTTTTATGTTTCTTTCTTAAAATGAAAGAATGAAAATGAGTTGTGAGTCATTTGATGAAGATATGTGAGCTTTTCAAATGGATTCCAGAGGTAGCTCCCATTCTGATACAAAGCATTAACAGAATTAAATGTGCAACATAAAGCAATGTTAAACTACAAACAGTGTGTTACATCTTCAGTGATCAGTTATCGAACTGAACTACTCTTGCTTATATTACACAGATGGTTTCAGTTCTCAGAATTTATTCAATTGAACCATATGGCCCTAAGGACCAGATTCACACATCTACAGTAGGTGATCTTAGATACCCCAAAATGGTTTGTACCACTTCATTTACAATGTAAAGCAACAGAGTGTCTTAATGCCTTCTTTGAAGAAAAAAACAGGGATATTCATATTACAAATGTTTCAATTTCAAATCTCATATAAAGTATACCACTGGAGTACAGCTTTAGAGTTAATACAGCATAGCTTGTTCATAGACACTACTGAAAGCAGCTGTATTAACCAATAAATATATACACTCATATGACAATCAAAAACACTGCAAAAACAGAAACACTTGGTCTATTAATATTAGAATGGGAGTAATTTGCTTGAACCAGAAGGGAACATTGAAAAACGAATCTGGGTTACACACAGTAAACTAAATAAACTGATGACAAGATTATTCCTTCAAGCCAAGGTTCTCTGCATGAGCAATAACTCAAATCTACTCTCCATTCAAGAATTATTTTATGTTCTCTGTTACAATGCCTAATATATTCTATTGTCATTGAGATGTCTGTTCATTGGACTCTTGAATTGTATGAATATTTCATTATTATTATTATATGTTAATTTGTACATATTTTCATTTATTATTATTATTATTATTATTATTATTATTATTATCATCATTATTATTATTATTGTTATTATTATTATTATCATTATTATTATTATTGTTATTATTATTATTATTATTGTTGTTGTTGTTGTTGTTGTTGTTATTGTTGTTGTTGTTCAATCTTGACATTACTCTAGAGCAAACGCGTTACTCAGGCTATTTGACTTCAAGAAATAAACAACTGAAATAACTGTTAGATATTACTGTATATTTTACAAATATGTACAGCACTGTAGAAACTACAGGTAAGAAATGCATATGACACTATGGGGTGTCCTTAAACTCTTTAAGTTTATTCAAAAGCAAACTGTATGGCAAACTGTAAGCAAAATTCTGGCTACATACAAAAATATACACATAAGTCAGAGGGAGAAGTGCATTTTCTAAATAAGTTTCTAATACAAGTGATGTCACTTTTCCTAAATGGAAAATGAGCTTATGAGAAGATAACAGATTTGTCAAAAAGCTTTTGCATTAAGCTCAAAGTAAATTTACGCTTTTGATAGATTGTCCTTTTCATTAAGGAAAATGTTGTGCCTGCAAGGTACTGTACATTGGGCACGTAGTTTTAAATGTAACCCAGATTTTATATACAGTATAAGTAAGAGCAATGGAAGAAGAAGATGTGATAAAGCAAAACAGAGACAAATTCAGAATGTTTTAAGAGTCTTAATTAACTTGAGCTTATTTAAGACCAAGGACAGACCATTACAGGTTTGTTTTGGCATGTATGTTTACACCTACTGAAAACAGAGACTTGTATCCTCTAGCTACTGTAAGTCTTTCAACATCACTACAAAATGACATTGACATGGCTCAATAGGAGAACAGAAAATGTAAGGTTGAAAGGTTACAGCAGCTTTTGAAGCTAAATGGTATAAAAGAAACAAACTATGGCTTAAGGCCTCAATGAAAGGCTTGTAGTGTTGAAAGTAAAACTATAACGTTAAAGAAAATTCTAAGTTTGGAATAGAAAGAAATAAAAAAATAGCTTCAATGGAGACTTGATCCGTAAGAGGCATCTACTGTATGTGAGAAAAAATCATCATAACTGTCACAACCCCTCTTAAGCTGACTGAAACACTAATACTAAACATTAACTCAAACCAAATTTGAGCATTTTAGTCCAAACAATAATTTATTATAAACTAGTGTCGGTGAGGAGTTATTACCACAGGAAACGTAACAGTTTCCAACCCAGGAATTCTTAGGAAAGAGCGTTGGTGCTCTTTAAGGAGAACAAAAGTCCTTAGAAATGTGAAAAGGGGGCATTTCCCACCTCATCACAGGACCTTCTTTTGTATGTTATGTACTGTATGTTACTGCTGCCTATTGTGTCAGAGAGAAATGTGTAATGTGTGAATTTCAGATTTAATCTTAATGTCTAAGACAGCTGACAGAAGAAATGAAAGAACAATAAAATGAATAAATGACAAAAATGACCAGTTATCTTTGCTAACAATGAAAATCTCTGCCCAAGTAAAACATATTATGCCCATCTGCTATAAACAGATTCAGATATGCCTTCTTTTTTAGATGCACTTACAATAAATGTAATAAAATAGGTTACAATAACTCTGGTATACCACAGTTTGACATATTCCACCATCTGCATGTTTCTGAATTCATTTCCATTTTTTTTTCAATCCACAGTGCCCCTTTCTACTTTGCTTATAATCACCTCATCTCCTCTGAATTTTTCAGAAAATAGTGACAATGAAATAAACATCTTCCCTTCTGATCTTTTCCCTCCTCTGTTGCAAAGATGATACACTGTATCCTTAATAATAATTTTACCTCCAGTTCTACCCAAAAGGTACAAGTACATCATAAATCGAAAGCTTCAAAGAGCTCTCAGGCATCAGGAATTTCTAATTCCTTCAGTACAGTATGTGTCTGAGGCCCCAGAAAAATCAATCAATAAACCAAGATGCTGAAAAATGTCCATAAATGTAAGATTTAATAAATGAGAACCTGTCTGTAAAGGAATAATAGGATTGAAGTTAATAATATTTCACTCAGGTGTTCACTAAGGAAGAAGTCAACAATATGCTTTAAGCAGTGAAAGGGATAAAGGGATAAAGTTCTTTATTAAATGGTATTGGCATAGGAGGAGTGTTTTGGATACTAGAAGCAATCAACATTAATAAACCCCTGGAGTCCAATTGTCTTACCTATTGTGCTGAAGGAAACAAGAGATGTTTTTCACAAGCTGTTGACACAATTCTTCCAACAGTTGCTCAGGAGGGGTAGTACTCATAATTGAAATTTGCTAATGTAGTTTCTGTCCATAGGAAGGAAGACAGTACTGAACTAAATAAATATAGACCAATAAGTCTGACCTCTTTTATATGCAAGGTTATGGAAACTAAATTAGTTACTAAATTTCCACACATTAGGGCATAATCAACATGAATTTAGAAAAGGTAATGTAGGACTTGTTACCCAATCCACTACAGTTCTTTGAAAGAGAAGCAGTAGTAATAGAAATGCACAGAGCTTATGGTATGGTGTATTGAGATTTTAAGACTTTTGATGAAGTTACTCATAAAGGATTAATACTCAAATTACAGAGGTAGGAATTCAGGAAAATGCATGTGTTTGGATTGAGAACTGGTTAATAAATACAATACAATTTTAGTCTTCATGCTAGTCTTGAACAGAGAAGAGTATGAGGGGACTTGATACAAGTATTCAAAATCCTCAAGAGCACTGACAAAGTCAGCCCAGTGGACTTCTTCAGAATCAAAAGCAAAACACAAACCAGAGGCCACCAGTGGAAATTACGTGAAATTGCATTTATAACTGAGAGCAGGTCACGGGACCTGGAACATGGTAACAGAAGGCTGGATAAAATCCCTGGATAAAATATGTTCTAACTACCAAATGGGCTAAATGGGCCAAATGTACTTACATATTTGTTAAACATGGTGGAACTAAAGAAAAAACAACAGAGAGTTTTACATGTATTGATCGTTTCCAAGCCTAACTCTTCACCTCAATACTTTGTCCATCATGAATCTATTTTCCAAAATACTTGACCTTTGTGTGAGACTGATTCAGTCACCCTTGAATAATATTTCTCGTTACAAGTTACAAGGAGTACTGTCCTGTCATATCAAATGTACACAGTCATTTAATTCCATCTTCATTCCTTGCAGTTCAATAGCCTGTCTATGTCTCCCATCCTGGGATAATATGAATATACTGTACAACGTTTGAAACTAAGGTTTCAAGGGTGCACCACAACTAAGGTAACAATAAAGACACAGTGGCTAACTCAAGTCTGGCATGCAGAGTCCAACACTGATCTCATCAAAATGAGAAATGTTCCACATTGTTTCTTTATCAGCTTCCCAAACATATCCTGACATACTGTATTGTACATTATTAAATCAAGTCTATTTTAGACATCTCAATCATTTTACCTATACGTATTTTCCACATTAATTAACCAGCTAACCCTGTTCCCAAAATTGTAAATACCTTCATGCCATCAAGAATTATCATCTAAGTACACAAATTGACATAATTGATTTTTTTGTGTAAAAAAACAGTTTTTTCTCAAAACTCAATTTTCGTAACGCCCCTGAGCTTGCTCTTATAGCTCTTCCTAAAAACTCAAAGAACCACCTACTCTTTCTATATCTATATTTCTATATTCATCAATTTCCCTTCGGGATCAATAAAGTCTTATCTATCTGTCTATACAGTATAAATACCGTCTATAACATGCCCTGTCTCTGAAATATTGACAGGAAACACAAAGCCATCCGCCTTCAAAACCACTCCACAAATAACATTTAACAACTAGAATAATCATATCTTTTAACAACAGATAGCACTAAAAACATTATAGTCTCTTTAATGTGGCTTTCCTCAGATCAGTAAGTCTCTTTGACTAATATTCATTGGACAGTACACCCTTTTTGGTCAATTCACAGCAGAGCAGGTGTCTCTGTGAAAGCAGCTAGCACAGGGATGCAGAACAAGGGTTTGCCGCCTGTTATCGAGTCTTCCCTAACACATTTTGTAAAGGATCTCATTAGAACATGGGTAGGAGGGGGAGAGGGAACAGTAATCATGAACAATGATGTGGGCTTACAAATTTGGAACATAATAAGACACTTGATGAGGACCCAGTGCAGGTGACTCAGCAAGAGAGTAATGTGTTCAAGTTAAAAAAAAAGTAAGGGGTCTGTCTGTCCATGGCTGCAGTGAATGATAGATGGAAACTTTCACACAGCTGATCAGATGATAAAATAAATTCTACGACCAGATAAAGAAAGGGATTTTTGTTCAAAAATATTTTAGCAGAAATTTGCTAGTGATCTCCTGCTGAGGTTCTGGGTATACCATTACATGCTGTGGCTTCTGAAGTTATGCAGCTGTCTTAAATATTTAATTCTGGTTTCCTCTGTTTTGCTGCTGCTATCTTAGGAACACATCAAGCACATCTGTTGTCACCATGATATTTCTTTGTGCTGGAAAAAAACTTTCTGTTGACAATCTGCCTGTGTTATAATTGGCTTCCCACGTAAGACTTTATAAACATAGCCCATGCTCACCGAACTGTTCAGGTGATCACATTATTTCACAGGTAACGATGTGACTGTGACACTGCTGTGTAGGCTGCAAAAACTGTTATATCATCCCACCAGCTCTTCAAGCACTGGAGAACAATTGCTAGACAAAAATGTACTAAATGAAAAAAACTATCTAGGCTGATCAATCATCCTTTAAAATTATTTAAATGTTTTATTTCTGAAATCCTGAGTTTCCACTAACAATGGGGTCATATCTTTAAAGATAAAACAAAAAAAATGCAACAGGAACCCCAGTGAGCATTAGGCCATCCTTCAAATCCAGCAAGACATCAGAAGAAAAAACAGCATTCTCCAAGGCACTTTTAAGAATGGTGACCAGGGTTTCAAGGACTTAAATAATAAACTGCCCCCCTACATTACTAGTCCCTCTGCACCAAGTCTCAACCCCTTTGATTCCATAAAATGTCAATGTGTTTGCTCTTATCTCCTCTTATTCCTTCTGTGGAAGAAATGACCTAGATTTTGGAGAAAAGATGTTTTGCAGTCTAGAGCATCATATGTACATACCTTTCAGTTTCTAGCAGGCTTAGATTATTAGCCTCTTGCTGATCAATCACCAAATTAAAAACACATTCCATGTTCCTTAGCTATTGGCTACTTTAGAGGTTCTTGACAAAAAGCTACATAAGCAATTAGGCAAATTTCTATATTTATAGGTAAAAAAGAGGAAAAAATAGAAATCTAACTCAAATATTCCCCCTTGGTGCTACAACCTGTATGTAAAAAAGAAGCTTCTTAACACAAACAAAAAGTCACCAAGGTAATTAGAGTATTGCCTGGGCTTCCATTTAAATAATAAAAATAACCAGTAAATGTGTTCTTTTCTAAAAAAAAATATGACTACTCAAAACAAGGCATACCTAATGGACTTCTGCAAGATCGTTATATTGCATTTAAACAAACACAGGATCACAGGATATTGCAAAGCTTAAGTCTAAATCAAAATGCAGTTCGTGTTTTCACTGTAGAATATATAGCACATGCAGCACAAGGAAATAGGAAAAGTATAGTTTATTTAATGTACATCCTTCATAATGCAGCAGAAAAAAACTATGTGTAGAATTAAAAACAAAAAAAATTGATTATTAAACCTTCGTGACAAAACTGGCAAAAAGGCTGTGGAAACTTTAACTGCACTCACATTTATACATAAGCCAAAAGACACTGATTTAATCAGCCACTACATCTTTGTTTTTCTTTGCTTATCATGCCTTGAGTCTACTGATGCTAAAAGTCTCGCATAACAGCATGTAATCTGAACTGAAATGTGAAACTTTGCATTACATAACAGAAGGAATGAAAAGTGACAACACTTAAGACAATCTTGCTTCACCACCAGCTACATGTTTCCTTAGGAGAGCAAAATGAAGAATCAAAAATCCAAAATAAAAATAATTGGCTACCATATACCTACATTTTGTATGTACTGGTATCTTGCAATACAAAGAATGTTATTCTTCTAAACTGCACAATTAGATACTGCCTTGTCCATTTGCTTAATACTTTCTAATAAATTAAACTATTTTACATTATCAAATAATCAATCCATTCATTTTTTAAACTGCTTTATCCAGTACAGGATCGCAGGGCAGCCAAAGTCTATCCCAGTAAAAACAGGTGCAAAGCAGAGTACATCCATACTTTCCAAGCCCATATACTGAAGGTGAGCAGAATTTTTTTTACTGTTGTTCCTGAATCCACAGAGAGCCAATGAAAGGAAGCTAAACTGGCTGTTTGTGCATTTTAGCTTTCATGAACTTTATTTTTTAGGCTACATATTCCGCTCAGCTCCCATGATGCCTTTGTTTTAGAATTTTAAATCTATGGATGAAGCTAAATCAAGTTAAATACACCTAGGTATCACTGGTCAATTTAAAAGAAATTACTGCATACTAAAATTTTAAAGGTCAGATCACAAAGAAGGTCATCTCTCTCATATACTGCAATATGAAGCCAGTCCATCACAGTGCACACACATAAACAAATGTAATTACAGAAACCTTTAAAAGTCAGCTTTTAAAAGTGGACTTTTGTATCACAGAACCCCAGCAGGGCACTGAATTTACAAGATAACTGCTTAAACTAAATAAGTGCATTAGTAACAAACTGCTAATGTAGTCTCTAAGAACGTGGATAAGCACAGATGTTTGTACTTTGTTGCATAAAATGGTCAAGAAAAAGAAATAAAGGAACACATCTGTATGCATATATTGTGTTATATATGTTGTTTGTACACATCTATCTTTCTCAGAAATATATAAAATAATGTTCACCATATAACAATTGTTCTAAAATCACTAACTACAGTCTGAGTTTTGACACCCCATTTAAAGTTGAAAAATTCTTTCTGTGCATGTACTATGCTTTTCTCCCCCTGAATTGGATATGTGTTGATATCATTTAAAATCCTCAGCCACCCTTGACTGTTTCCGGGATTAAAAATTTCATGCATATTTTAAGAATCGAGAAAATTAGATCTACTGAAAAGCCTCTTGCTCTGTTGTTGTCTTTGTGTCTTTTGATCAGCCTGCCATCTCTTCCTTGACTATGTCTGCTCTACTCTTCCATTCTTTTGGTAAGTATATGTGAATGTGAGCACACATGTTTCTATTCTCTGTGGCTAAGGATCTGCGCCTATGGCTGGAAGGTTGCCGGTTCGTATCCCGCGGCCAGCAGAGGAATCCTACTCTGTTGGGCCCCTGAGTAAGGCCCTTAACCCCAACTGCTCCAGGGGCGCCATATAAATGGCTGACCCTGCGCTCGGACCCCAAGCTTCTCTCCCTGTCTGTGTATCTGTGTATCTCATGGAGGGCAAGTTGGGGTATGCGAAAAGACAAATTCCTAATTCAAGAAATTGTATATGGCCAATAAAGTGGTCTTATCTTTTTACAGTATATGGTTATTTAGTTATACTGTATACTGATAAATTTGTGTTGTTGTTTCTTTCATTTTTCTCTGATTTGGTTTATGGTTCGCTATGAGAATTCTAAAAAAGGAAAATAAAATACCAGCATGTATGCATGAGAAATGACATTATGGGGAAAAATATGCAGTAAAAACTTAGAATTAGCAAATTAGTTTGTTATAAAAAAGGTACCATCCTCAGTTTTATACCATAGTCCAAAGATGATCAAAGGGGATTTAGCATTATTATCAAAAGATAACTTATTTTCGTGTTACTAATAATCCCAAATAAACTTTCAAATTTTAAATAGGAAAGGGCAAATCTATGGGTCTAACAACAGGACTTCAGGTTTACAGTTTTACCATTTTTATTTCTCAGTTTTTTGTGGACACTATCTCATATTCTGGAATTTAGGGAAATTCATGTACGTGCAGTACTTCGGAAACACTTATGGCATCTGCTCCTCCTGTTGACTACTTTCTTCTATAGGACAAGGAGAGACAAGTCTCCTTGCTACATTATGCATGTTGCTTTGTTTTCCTTCAACAGGAAAGTCAATAGGATGAAAACACCCCCACCACACACTTCAAAACCATTCTTTCTCGGCTTGTGACTCATTAATATTTCAACAGAGGGGGCTGGTATGAGCTGACTGGGAGCAATAAGAGAGCAGCGCACCAACATGCGAGGACTCTTCAGCTGAATTCAATAGGTCTGTTTGTACTGAACAGCTGAAAATAGAACTCCTTCTCCCTCCATTTTCCTGACTCAACAGATTCAATATCTTTCTCTATCGACTTTACCTGACTCTGCAATTTTTACCACATTTGAACTGGATGTTACCAAATATATTTTAGACAAGATCCAAATTTCAGTCTATTAATATCATGGCTGATAACTCTTCATTTCTTGGCACTTTGTTTTTGTATTTACTACACTTGTCTTTTGTTGTTTCAGAATGATTTTTAACATACACATAGATCCTTGCTATGATGTATAATGAATATCTATATATTTCTCACCCAATTCAATAATTATCTGATAATATTTAAAAAGATGTCACTGAAGTTATTAAATGTGAAAGAAGAGAAGATAATTACTGCACGTATTAGTGGTTCATTGATGATGATGATGATGATAAAATTATTATTATTATTAGGACAGCATAGTGAATAAGAGGTTAGCATTGCTGCCCTGATGTGCTGGAGCCCTGGGTTCAGATCCTGGTGTGCTATCTGTGTGGAGTTTGCAGGTTATCCCCATGTTCCTCTGGGTGCTCCAGTTTTCTCCCACAGTCCAAAGACATACTGGTGGGTTAATAGGTTTCTAGGAAAATTGGTCCTGGTTTGAGGTTGTGCTGTGATTGACTGGCATTCTGTCCAGGTTCCAGCTCCCTTATAACTCTGTATTGAATAAAGCAGTTAGAAGATGGATGTATGGATGATTACTACACGTTATGAAATCAATTATTTCTTGAGCACACATCTAAGTTTCCATTTTAGTGAGCCACAATTAAATTGTAGAAAAAAACAAGATATATGGAATTTACATATTACTGACAGCAAAACTGAGCACTGGGGAGTCCATTAAAAAGAAACACACAGTAGTCACCAAGCCACACATGGCTGTTAGAAAAGAAGTATATAATCTGAAACTATGAGAGCTATAGTCTATCCCATTAATATATATTACACAAAATTTCTGGATATAATGTTGTTATGCAAAGTTCAGTCTTATTCTCCAAATCTTGCTATGTTTTTTTTTTTCAATTTCTCTCAGCCTAAACACTAAAGAATGTAGAGAGCTTGGAAAAATAAAAAAAATCAGCAATACTTTCAGGATTCTTCCATCTTATATACTGTAAGCAATATCTTCTATACAGCTTTATGATGATCTACTCAGTCTTTAATATATTATAAAACAAAGATTCATCGTGTTTCTCTCATACCTTACATTACAAAGGGAATACTACTAAAATTCAAGAAGCAAAGCATAATTTTGAAATTAAGCTTAAAATAAATTTGCCTTACTTGTCTAGAAGTGACTCACTGTGTATAAATATGACACTTTCCAAGGGAAGATACAGCCTACTTTGAGTGAATGATGAATTAGTAATCTGAGAAGCAAAAAGTTTTTCAGCATGCTAAAGCAGTAGTTCAGAATGGCCCAGGAGGCAAACTCTCTAATGAACCACCATAATGAGCCAACATTTCATCCTACCAGATCCTTCTTTTAAGTGTGAAAATGACTCAGTAAGGCTAAGCTGATGGATTGCTGAATAAATTCAAATGAAAGTGCCATGTTGTACATACCTGCTAAATATCATCTGCCTTAAGAAAGAATAATAAAGAGAATCATTTCACTATTATAGAACTACAGTTTTATTAATCTTCTAAATCCACTTGGCTAACATATGCCTATGCTAACATATGCCTTTTCTTATACAATGCAAAAATAACACCATTTTATTATTTTACTTTTTAATTTAATGTATTGTTTTATTATTTTTGTATATTCTTTTACTGAAATATTGTATTGTCATTGTGTTTAATGCGAAAAGTTACAGAAACTAGAAAAGAGAACACTTGTATGAAGGAAAATATTTTAAAAATCACCACCATATATGCTTGATATATGGATTCCCAGAAAACACCGAATGTAAGACTGGTATGAAGAACAAAATACACCAACAGTTCACATAAGTTTTCAGTGAAGGGCCACTTACAAATACTGTACTTCAGTTGAGGGAAAGGGCATATTTTTGTTGAACATGAATCAATGCAGTGGAAGATTTATTGGATAAAACAAAGCAATGAATGGACTCCTAATGCATCATCTGTACTATGCAAACTGTGAAAAGTCCAGCAGTCTACAATTAAAGTTTATTCCTTAAATGAGTTGTCTTAAGTCCAATTTCCTTCCTTTCAAAAATACTGTCAGCATTTACTAGAGAAATTTCTGTTTGCTTCATAGGTTCAAAGATTGAAATTTATTGTTGCCACTAATTAACTGTATTATTGCACAAAAAAGCCTTGAGCAAATGTGCTTTTAATGAGACTGAGATGGTGATAATGTAATAATTGTTCAGAACCAGCACAAAGGAGGTTTTCAGAGGAAAGAACAGAGCAAAAACAGGTCACTGTCAGTCTTTTTTGGGAGGATATGGATGGTGGGTTTCACTGCAGCTGTTCTGAGGCCTCATTAGTACATTGTGCAGGACAAAGCTTGCAGTGTTGAGAGCTTGTTTCAAGATACACAAAACATCATTACTCTAAACAGCAGACTACAGAAAAATGTAATTACAGAAGTGATACACAATGGTCTCATTCTGTGACTTCAGCAAATGCAACCTAATGTATGCATAAATTACAGGATTTTATTTACATGTATAATCTATTTAAGCTTGATAAGGTCACAATACTTGCTTAATAAGATCAAATAGCTAGAGTAACTATAAACCTTGGCTGTCAAACCTTAACAGCAGTTTTATCAAAGCTGTTTCTTGATTAACTAATGATCTTTCAAGATAAAGCCCTAAAATGATGTCTCTCAGCTTCTGTAATTCTCATTTACAGTTTTGTTATATTTGAGCTCTCTTTGCCTTGGTACCATGCTAGCACCAGTTAAAGTTAAAGAACAGCCATGTACATGAAGGGCATATCAGTAGAGTAGTGAAAACCAAATATTAAATAAGAAGCATCCCCTTCATAATTATCAACATTTGCAACACATGGGCTGCAATAAGAAATACTCTGTTCATTTTGCTCCAAATTCAGCCTTCAAGTGACATTACCATTTTCTTTTGAAAGCAAAAAAAGAACATTTTGAATTTTAAAAATCTACAAAATAACTATTTCAAACAGTTAACTTTAAGAAAAATGTAAGGATTTCAGGAATCACCTAAAAATACATTAAAATTGCACAGTTGTATAAACAAATTAATATATTTTCCAAAAAGGGATACTACATGTACAGTACATCAAATCATTTAAGGTAACATCCAGTTTGGTGCCATCTCAATAGCTGTCATTACAGTTATGACAATACATCAAAAAAGTCAGATGAACTTATTCTGACAGTAAGTTTTAGTCAATATTAAATATTGTCTCTAACATTTTCTATCTAATAGATTAGAACTGTGCTTTTACAAAAAGGACAAAGTACTAAGCTGCCCTTTTACAATTATAGCTTCATTAAAAGCAACAGATGAGTTCACGTGCATGTAAAAAGGATCACTCTTTTGATTGATATCCATGTTTAAAGTCATTTAATCATCTGGAGTCCTAAATCCTTAAAGTATTTCATAACAAACAATAACACTGCATGCATAGTGATGGGGACGCTATATTGTAAAAATGGATGGACGGAATACCATAGTCCTGACTGTCCATAGTCATTAAAAATTCCAGGGTGTATCTTAAAAAGAATAGAGGTGTTAACCCCAGTGTCCTGGCCAAATTTATCCCCGGCCTTATCAAATCATGGCCTCCTAATAATGCCCAACTATGAATTGTCTTCATCTCTCTGTTCTCCTCCCCACTAATAGCTGATGTGTGGTGAGCATACTGGCACATTATGGCTGCCGTCGCATCATCCAGGTGGGGCTACACATTGGTGGTGGTGGAGGGGAGTCCCTATTACTTGTGAGGTGCTTTGAGTGGAGTGTCCAGAAAAATGCTATGTAATTGGAAGGATTATTATTAAGACAGGTACCATTCTCAAATATAGAAATACCATTTGATTTGTATTGTACAAAGCATACTGTATAGTCTGGGGGTCAGAAAGAAAATATTTGAAAGAACAAGATTTAAAAATGTCATACCAAGAAGTTATTGTCTAACAATAAGAAGCAGCATTTGGGTTTTTTTAACATAAGAAGAGTGTTAACCTTCTAAACAGTCTCCCACAAGCAGCTTCTGTACAGAAAAATCACCAGAAACGCAGGGAAAAAAATAAGTTGTGATGTGAATCTGGATTAGCAAAGATTGTTCAGTATACAAGTTGATCTGCATTTCTGGTTAGAAAGCTACTTACTTACAGATGTGAATGATAACTGAACGGCATCAGTTAGACAGTAGTGGCACCTTTGTAAAGCTGATATAATTTCTAGGTCTATCATGCTCCTTTTGTACAATAGCCGAGTCTTGAAGCCAAACTGAAACTTGTTGCATTTCACCAGAGTTAAATGTAGGACAGCTGTCAATGTGACAACACAACTGTTTCCCTTAAAGCTGCCTATTGTTAACTGTTGAAGTCCAAGCCTTGAACTTTGATGGTGAAAGCACAGCTGGCAGGAAATGCATAATTAAATACTTATAAAAACAAAAGACTGGTAAAGACAAAGCACAAGGAACTAAACACATATAATCTCTACTTTACAATGCTACACCTTCAGCTGTCAACTGTAAAAATAATAAAGAATTAATTAGGGGGTTAATGATTATATAGACAATGGTACGTGTGTTAAGTTATTGTGAGATACCACCATGCGTCAAATGTATTGTGAGTATATTGAGTCTTATACAAGTACATCCCAAGATGGGCTGTATCATAACATTCCATTCTGTAAAGAGATAATACGAAGATTATTGTTGATAAACACGAGGAAGAGATCATCTTTAAAAGATATATAAAGTATTTCTTTTAACAAGAGCAGCGCTGCATTCACCTCTGAAAAGGTTTTATACTCTATGGATAGAGTACAAGAAGGCACCATTTTTGAGGAGCTGCACAGCCCACAAAAAATGAATAGGATCTTTGCTGTTGTATATTAACAACAATTGTAGCTGTTTCTTGTATCTGACCTGGAAAGTCCTTTAAAAATAGATCCTTGCCACCAAAAGTCACTTGGGAACAATTTTAAAACGGAAACTGGAGCTGAGGCTTCGAGCTTTTCTGTAAAACACAAGGTACCAAATCAAAATAGGGAGATGTGCAGAATCATGTGAAGGTAATGGAATAAGGGCAGATCGAGGCCAAAGAACAGGTGATTCCAGCTTAAGGGCAGTTAGAGTGGCAAGAAACAAATAGAACAGACCACAGTAAGGACTACTGTACACCCCGACATCAAGCCCTCACCTTTTACCTTCCATAAAGACAATGCTGTTAAAAGGACACTCTGCAGGATGGAAAAATGCTTATGGAAATAAAGGAAAACATATGTAAAGCAAATTACACAATATAAATTAATAGTGTTTGTTCAAAAATGAAATCTTGCCTAATACACCATTGTCATGACTTGTCAGGTAAGTCATCAGAGTGGCACACTGCCCCAAGGCCTACATAAGTATAGTAATTGCATTGGAGAGTTTCAAGTATGTTTTGTGAACACTATGGCTCCAGTGAAGGAACTCTCAAATGACTACTATACAAAACTTAAAATAATTAAGTCTACTTTCATTGACAGACTGGAGTGCTATTTTTTTCTTGCACAATTGTTTCTGGTATGGTACAAAAGAAACCTAGGACAGCTTCAACACTCCCAGACAAATCCATCCACTTGTAAAGTAAACAATTTTACAAATATTCTGACACCAATGTGTTGTTTATACCTGCAGGTTCAGTATATACAGTATACCCAATACATATACTGTATATATATAACATTTCGAAACTTTTGGAAAGCAAGACAAATAAGCTGTCAACTGCAGATCGGTTGGCTGGAAATTTCATCCTGGGGCACAAGGAGCCATTTTAATCAGAAACTCTCCACTGGAAATAAAGGAAAACATTTGTACAGAAAATTACACAATATATATAAAAATTCTATATTATATAATATTATATAAATATAATTTTTATAGTGTTTGTGAAAAAATGGAATGTTGCCTAATATAGTACTGTAAAAACTTGTCAAGTAACTCAATGGAGCAGGATACCACAGTCTTGTTGCAGTGCAAAAACCTCTCATCACATCTGTCGAGTCTAGTGGTGTAAAATACACTACTGAGCAGTGGAGAAATTTAATATGGTCAGATGAATTATCCATCTCCATGTTCTCCATAAACATAAATCCTGTTCTCTAATGTTATGGGAAGCATTCTCCTGGCATGGTTTGGGTGTACTCGTTCCCTTAGAAAGCAAGATCAATGCTAATCACTACTTAATAGCACCGAGTGATCATCTTCACCTCATGTTGTAGCCTATATTTCATTTATTCTTTCCCTTTTCCGCATTGGAAGAACAAAGGGATGTACAGTCAAGCAGATATTTTTTGATGAGGATGGTCTTTGAGGCTTGACAAGCAACCTGTCTCTTCTTTCATTTTTTTTTACTTGCGGGGCTGTTCTGTACTGTACTTACGCAGCTACACAGTCCCCTGGGGGAGCAAGGTACAGTATATACACTACTAGACTTTGGGGAATAATAAAATGAATTGGCCTCCTCTATTTATCTGTATAGTTATTTTTCTGTTAGTCGTTATAGAAACCAATAGCTCTTGTTATTATTTGGAATGAGGATTTGAATATTTTCAATGAAGGAATCTCCTGGGACAATATAAAATATTCAATTTGTTTTTATTTTACAAAACAAACTTGACATCTTGTAGATGTTACAATGAAACCTCTTGTAGATGTTACAATGCTCTATGCACACGTTGCCCACACAGTACTATGAGTACTTTGGACATATTTTGGGGATGTCCAAATGTGGCTTTGTTCAGGTACAAGTCTGCTCTAGTGTGCCCACTATGCTGAACTAGAACATTCCTTGCTCTCATCTGGTTCTTCTGGCTTTAATCTTGGACTGTCCCAGCATGAGACACGGATCTGATTGGCTTGCCTGACCTCGGCTAAAAATATATTGGAACTTGATTGGGATCTTCCTCAGTCCCTCCACTGGAATCATAGGATCCTTGGTGTATTTACATGGAGCTTGCTACTGCTCCGATCCACGGAAGTGGGAGGAGGACAGGCATGGCAAGCTGGGATAGAGTCAGATATTTACTGCCCACAACACCTACTGTGGCTGTAGGCATTCTTAGTGGGAAAAATGGAGGAGATTACCACAGGTGTGGTGGTGTTAGGGAGGGATTTTGTGGGACAGGAAGCAATGTTGTATTGTTCCATTTTTTAATTTTTAGATTTTGAAAAAAAACAACAATTTGTTCACAAAATAGCACAGTTTTACAGTATGATGCAAATTAGCAAGATTCTAGGAAATTAGCAGAACTCTGTTACTTTCCATATTTTGTCAGGCACACAGGTTTATGTACTGTAAATAATAATGGACAGTTTTAATTAACATTAGATAGATTAATTAGACCACAAGACATAAAATCACTTGAGCAGGAACACATTTAAGCTCAAGGAAAACTAGATTTAGATTACATTAATGACCCTTGAAGAAAACAGCATTGGTAGTAATTTCGACCAGAAGCAAAAAAGAGTGACATAAGACCTCTGACTGACTGCATGTTCAGCAAAAAAAAGTAACATTTAATATGTTTCTTCTCCATGTCTCATCTGTACGTCAGGACTTGTGGACAGGGCTATGAGTTTTTATGTTTAAAAACTGCACTGATCATAAAGACCTCGAGTATTAAATGCTTACAGATTAACTGACACGCAGTTATTAGAGTGGGACAATTTTAGTCATATTGGGATAAAATTCATATCCACCTTTTACAGCAGCATATATTAAAATAAAAAAAAATCCAAAATGAAATGTTTCACTTCAGTTTTTTCAGTGCTTTAGGTATTATTTAATTGAAGTCCATGGGGTCTTGCCGAAAATCATTGACTGTATTTTTTATTGTCTCTGCTTAAGATATTTACCTACTCTGAATGACAGATTATTTCAAGTTACCATTCAGATTCCATCTGATTCCATCTTTTTTATCCCTGCTCTAATCTATGGAACAGACCATGCTTCCTGTCCAAATCTTTGATCTGTGATCACAGCTAGATTAAACCATACTTAGGGAATGTTATCAGGAGTGGGCCTTTTTAGTTTTCTAAAGGAGAGAATTCTGCAAGAAACAATAGCACATACATCACAGGAAGGGAATAACAGAGTCATTTTGATCTCTGGGTGTTTTTAAATCCCTAAATGGTGAATCAGTATGCACAGACAGCAAAGATTCTACAGGCTCATGAGTATTGACTATCCATTATACGGCACATTATTCCAGTATTACACAACAAAAATACAAAATCATGCAGTCTGTACATAGACAATTTGATTGACAACTTTAAGATAAAGAAGAGCCTAAATTTAATACCTAAATCTAAATCATTTTCTGTTATTGTTTTTTAATTATTGTTTCTTAGCCAACATTTTATAAGTGTTTGCATTCCCCTGTGAAATAAACTCTTTAATTGCAATAAATGTCTTTTAAATCTTTTAATTGAAATAAAACTCTTTATGGCACATCTAGAGAGATTAATAGATTTTTAGATACTGTAGAAAAAAATTACTGCAGCTAATACACATTAACAACATGCCTATTGTTAAAAGTGCAAAGTGTATAGCAATACCAATAGATTCATGGACTTGTATGTACAGTAGTATATGTATCATGTCGGCTCAATTAACACTGAGCAATGCATTTCAGCCAAGGCATAGGTTGTATGTGATATTAAAAGGAAGGTCTAAATTCTAAAAAATACTAAAAGCTGCAGCTCTGTGGAAGTACACTGGACTTGATCAACAGTCTGATGTGGAAAATACTGTGGAATGACTCCCCCATTACACATCCTATAAAATAACACATTGAAGAACACAAGCGAAACTGTTTTCTATATTTATATATGAGTAACTCTATTATGGTTCATTAATCATGCTGTCAGTTAGCTTTGTATTGTTCCTTGTACCTTCATTGTCATGTGTGATATAAAACTCATTACAAATATGACATGTAACCATGCAGAAGAGTTTTATTTTGGTACAACATCTGTATAGCTGTCTTCCCATGTTGTTCTTCACAAACCAAGAATTAATATTCAGATCATGGATTACTTAAGCATAAGAATATACTGTATCCCACACACAATGACTAAAGCAAGCATTTTTGCACAAAACAATGAAAAAGCAACAATACAAAAGACTGGAACTACCAAATGGAAACAAACAGAAGATCAGAACAATAAAGCATATAAAAAGTAAACTTCAAAGTATTGTATGACTTCTATTGGATATGTACAGGTTAACACAATGTGGTGTCTAGCACATTAAATATTATTTTTATGGTCTGTAGGGCATCTATGGAACAGGGATGAAATGTACATTTCTTGTGGATTTCAGTTAAATTCTCTGAAACTAGTTCTGTGTGTACTGTATGAACTGTTGAATAAGAAAGTTTTAGATTGCAGTAGATAAGTAAGTCATTTTCTGAAGCTCGTAATAAACTAGAAGCAAATTTCACAGTATTGATTATGCCTGATGAAATGTTTTAAGAGTCGAGTAGAGCAGTCCAAATAGTCAAATGCAATGCACTTATGTGTTTTGCAATTAAGCCAAAACTTGCAAGTCTGTCATGCACTTCAAAGGACAGTTTCAAACTTGATTACAGAACCAGTCTTTCAAGGGAGGATTGAAACTGCTTCCAAAAGAGTGTTATTGTGCTTAAGTGCTTTTTTTTTAAAAAAAAAAGACATATCTGGGAAAATGTCTTTTGTTAATTTACTCTCATAGTTACATACTGGAATTGTTATTCAATAAAAAAGGCAGTAAAAAAAACCTTGATTGTCGACAAAATAATTACATCCCAAAACATGAAACCCAAAAGGAGTCAAACTACAGAGCTGGAAAAAGATTAACATGGAGCTGAATGAAAAGTCTGCTACGATTATTAATCTCCTGAAAAACAAATTTAAACATTTCTCTTTTGTGAGTCCAGAAAAGGAATGACACCTCACTCTTTGGTTTTACATTTAAATGAAATAGCAACAAACCCACTTCTACTCAACTAATGTATTATCAATAATACACCAGAGGCAAGGACTGCCCCCTTGCCTGAGCCAGTCATTGTGGGTGTAGTGTAGTGGTAGTGGTTTTCTATCTGTGGTATCTGAAATACATTATTTCTCTGTGCAAATCAGCATCCTGCTTATCCCCATGTGATCCACCTTTCTACAGCTAAAGTCCGTGCTTAAGCACAACTCACATCTCTGGAGTTGTGGAAACCACACAAACTATACACAGACCCTTCTTTTCTTTTCACTTGTTCTTTCTAAATGTGGTTATACTGTAAAAATTCAGAAAAAAAACATCTTAAGTAACCTTCACACTGCTGGTACATGGCTATCGGTATATCCATTATCCTTGTGAAAGCCCAGCATTTTTTTTTGCTACATAGTTAGCATAGTGCAAAAAAGCGCAATAGCTAACTGTGTCATAGGCTTGGTGTTGCATTAAAAATCAAACATATTTTTTTAAGATGCAGCATGAGAACATCAGAACAGGTGGGAGATAGGAGGAATTGCTTTACTGTATGCTCTCGTTTTAATACCTTCTGAATCCCCTGATGCAACATTGACAGGTGACAACCTGCAAAACATTCGAAAGGATCTTTTACATAAACTGTATCACCAAGGCACGGAGAGAAAACACTAAATTAAAAACACTTAAATTAAAAAAATGCATGACCAGACTAACTAGTTGCATGACTAGATCAGTTTAAAGCTCTTACCAGTTCTAGAGCCCTACAAAGCTGCCGGGGTGTAGCCCTAGAGGAACATAACTCACTGTGCACCTCTGGATTATGCGTTTCCAACACGCGACAGCTCATTCTTGCACTTAGAGCAAGTAATGTTTCATGATTTATCAGTTGAATCACACGATAAAAGAACAATAACGGTGTTCTGTGAGAATTAAGAGTTGCCACAATTCTGCTTAGTCAAGGCATCAGAATATCTGGTGGTCATAATAACTAAAGAAGGATCAGGAAATTAATCACAACGTCTCGCCAGAGCTGCAGAAGCCTTTCACCCACACACACCATGTGCACTGAAGAATTTTGTGCTGAGCTGACAGTTTACACCCCCCCCCCCCCTCCGAAGCAAGAAAAATATAATGGGAGACAGACCTTTACTTTTTTATGCATAGGCCTATATCTGCATGCATTTTCTTTTGCTTAAATAATGTACTGCACATATTGACAGGCATTATTGACAGTTTTAACAGAAGGAGCCTGTGCCCTGAAAGTTTTAAAGATTCAGCAGCCCTGCCACAACGCCAAAAGCAATTTCCAATACAGGTTATATGACTGCAGCTTTCTTTCTGCCACAGACATCTTCTGGTTAGCCAATGGGAAGCCACTATCACAGCATGGTGATGGTGAATCTGAGATTGGTAGGTAGGTCGAAGCTGTGATTTAATTCCAATTTCGAGCCAGTGCAGCATTATGTAATGCCAAAGGCATATATCACGTATGAAATTGGCCCATTAATTAACTGAAGGTTTCCGTGGAAGACTGAATAGTTTGCTCTTCCCTTTATACACAGGCTATATGGAGCGAAACTGAAATTGGCAAAATGAATGACCAATCTTCCAAACAATCTGAATATTTCAGAGGCACTTGTCATTAAGAACAGGCCTTTTGTTAAATAATTCAATAGCCTGCTTTGTACAGGTGTAATGAAAGACAATTTGATAGCAGAGATGAACTAAGAGCTGTCTGAAGCTCCTTTCAGCCCAGTCAATTTCTAACTTAACATGGTGGGAAAATAACAGCACAATATTAAAAGCTATTTTACAAAATATCTGACCATTTTTAAAAATCGATTCAATAACTTTCATTGGAATGTTATCTATAACCTATCTCAGGTAGGTACTGTACATTGTTAGAGTTATGATATACTATATATATAATTTTAGCAATCCATGAAATTCTACATGCAGTACTATTTAAGTAAAAGATTTATAAAAAATGCTATAGCAGCTATTCATTAGGATTCACACCCTCAAAGTGAGACGGAAAATAATTGTTCAGTTATGTTTTATCAACAATGTTAAGAATATGGCTTGAATATACTGCAATGCATGTTTGTTGCAACCAGTAAACACTATAAAAACAAAACCAGAATGAACCTTTATTAAAACTATTTTCATTACCTCAACGGGGCATTTGTACAGAGTTCATTATGTAGTAAAGGAGGAAACACACTGTATGGACACTATTTCAGTTGTGAGCATCTGTTAGACTGAAGACCAAACAATAACAGAAAGAGGCTGGAGCAGGGAACTGCGTCAGTGTGCAATAGTAAAAAAAAAATAGAAAGAAGGGAGAAAAACATGTTTGGTGGGACTGTATTAACACCCAAAGAAAGCTCCATGGCTGAAATGTTTTTCTTATTTCTATTTTTCAGCAAGTATGATATTGCATTGTACTTACTTCAAGAACAGAATAATGAAATCATCAAGCATACCTTGGTGTTAATTACAAATGGGAAAAACAGGCCAACACAATGCATAAAAAAGGTTTTCAATCAGGGACAGGCCTCTAATACCATTAAATTAGTGAGTTACCAATGTTACTCAGAAAGGGAAGTGACAGGTACACATTAGCCATAAGAGATATATGGCACCACTGTCGCAGATCCACATAAATGGGGACTGAGTTGACCTCTCTCTGGGTCAGGAACAAAGACGAAAGTGACATCCAGGCTTTAACATGGCAGCTTCTTTAAGCATGACCACACACAGACAGACCTTGTATTTTATGGCTACCATACACAGGGAAACCACCGCTCTCCCTTTGTTTATCTTTTTCAGCTACTCATTTTAACGTACGACTCTAGGGTTGAGAGGAAATGTCAAGCTGCCGAAATACCTAAAGAGAATGTTCAAAGCTATAAGAGACACACAGCCTTATTTCTTTAGAAACTATTTGGGTTTATGACGTCTACGGATAAAAAATAGTATTGGGAGCTTCTAATCTACACACCCGTCATTTTCAGCATTTCCTTTTTCGGAACGTCTTGCCTGGGTGCTACGTCCTTGCTCAAGAAAGACCACACATTTAGGGGATGAAAAGCCAGTGCTCGTGGTTACCAATTCTTGGGCCCTCAAAGTAGACAACGGAGCTTTGTATTAATACCATCCCCTGCAGTGTACTGGGCCATGAAGACCATGTTTCACTACAATGTGCAGTTTAATCCATGCTATAGAGGTCAGAGGCCTGAAAGGCCACAAAATCAATCCATCTTTCACCAAGCCCTGGCATCTATACTACAGCAAATGATTTAGAGGTGAATTCCAGGTAGGAACATCTTTGTCTAGCTGGTAAAACAGAGGTTATATACTCATGAAATATCATGTTCCTGTTGTTGTTTTAACAGTCTGTGTGGGAATCTCTTTACTAAGAGGACTCTAGGACATATTTTATTAATTTGTTTTCTAAACTATGCTTATTATAGTAGGTCTACCAATTTATATATAAAATTATTATTCAGAATCCTTTAAACAAAGACAGATGGATGAAAGCACTAACATGATTTTAATATGGAAGAGAATGTCTGATATTTTTGCTGTAATATATAATGCTTTTCCTCTGGATAGCTTTATCATTTTTTTGTCTGGAAATACCTAATACATCTAATTGTCATACAGTAACAGCTCTTCATATTGAACAGTCTGGCTTTAAGGATTACTATGTCTGCATAGCAATGATTACTAATGTTTTTTTTTCATCTTTTATTTTTTATCTCCAGATGGGCGGTTTGTCTTAAAGTGAGGCTCCTTGTGCTTTTAAATACAAATGCAAGTAATTTAATTGAGAATTAAATCATTGATTATGTTATTATGCAAGTTAAATATTAATTTACTAGTGTGAACATTTTTGAATGGTCAATTTGCCTTAAAGTACTGAGGGAAGATGTACAGTACGCAGGGGTATATGGGAAATCTGGAAAATCTGAAAATGAGTAAGAGCTTTAACAGGCACAACATCCTCCCCTCAGACTGAGCAAGACTTGTTCGGTGTACATTCTTTTCACTAATAGGATAATAGTGGTTTTATGCATCATGTAAATGATGGCAGATGGTTTTAAAATGTTATGAACCAGTGATAAACTAATAACATTGAAAGAGAATGAGACGCAAATTGAGCTTTTATCAACACTACAAATGCATCATTCTGAAATTAACTACAGAATTTGAATGTACTGTTTAAATGTAAACATTTTCCACAATTGGATTCTTGCTTAATTTCAGTACAGGCTAGTGATTTGCCCTTAAATGACATAAAAACAGGTTTTTATATCAGAATTTAACCAGAGGCCCCAGATGCTCTACCCCTCACTCGAGCATCAAGAGGCACGTAAAGACTTGTCTTACCTTGAATTTGGCTGTAAGCATCTCTGTAGCTTCCTGCTCCTTCCTCAGATCATCCATCATCTTCTCCTTCTCATCCAGAAGCTTCTGCTTCTCCTCTGCCACCAGGCTGTGGTCATCCAGAATGGCCGCCTTCTCCAGCTCCAGCTTCTCCTCCTGCTCCTTCACATAGTCTTCCACATCTTTCTCCACACTGGCAAGAATCTCTTCATCGCCCTCGCAGTCCGTGATCTCCTCGCCATCCAGGCTCTTCCTGTTCCTCCGGCTGTTCCGCCTTCTCTTCTTGGTCAGCATGCCTCGCTTTTCCAGCTGGGCCTTGAGCCTGGCGATCTCCTCCTGAAACTCCCTCAGCAGGGCATCCTTGGGGTCTTCGTTCACCCGAGGCTTGTTCTTGATGTTCTTGGCCCTGTTGGCGTACCTGAGGGTGGTCAAGGTTTCGTCGTAGTTGTAGGATGCTGGGGATAAGGTGGCTACCATAATAGTCTTAGCATTGCCACCCAGGGAATCCTGCAGGAGGCGAGTCAGCTTAGAGTCCCTATAAGGAATGTGGGTGCTCTTTCCGTCCACTAGGGCAGAAATCACATTCCCTAAAGCCGAGAGGGACAGGTTGATCTTGGTGGCTTCCTTGAGGCGCTCCCCCTGGACTCCTGTTTTACTCTGCCGTTCGCTGCCAGCTAAGTCCACCAGGTTCAGCTTGCCGACTCTGATGTGGTTCTCTCCATCTATGCCAGTCTCGCTGCACTCAATTGTAATGACAAATATAGCATGGGACCTGGAGCTGTGCTCATTCATGTTGGTGGACCCAACAGCTCTAGTCTGGTTCCCCACATTCATAACATGCTCTATCTCCTTGACGTTTTTGGTTACAAAAGAAGAGAGATCTTTGATGTAAACCCCAGAATCTGGGTTTTCTTTGAGCTCCAGTTTCTTAGTCTGGTCTTTGCATAGGAGGTCTCGGATTTCCTCTTGATAGATCTCTAAATATGATGCTCTCACCAGGTATTGCTGGTTCTGGGATCTAGATATATGTGTGAAAATGTGCTCAAAGGAATTTGGGATAACGCCTCTCTTTTCTGGGTCCATCCATAACCCTTGCATCGTGTAAGTCTTACCAGTGCCAGTTTGCCCATAAGCAAATATAGTCCCATTGAAACCCTGCAATACAGAGTCTATGAGAGGTCTTACAGTCTCATCATATAGGTCGCTTTGTTTCGAATTGGCATCGTAGACAGCATCAAACGTGAATGTTTTCAGTAGCTCTCCAGGGGCAGCCTTCGGATTCCGAACAGCTACCTGTCCTAATTTGACATCCATATCAACAATGCTTTCATAGCCCGTCGCTTCTTCTTTCCGATTCAATGGGCGACATCTCACGACCACTTTGACCGTCTCGCAGTTTTTTACTTTGGACATCTTTGCACCTCACTGACAAAAATGCAACCCGTGGTTTCGTTTTAAATAAATCCAGCTGTCATACAAATGCATTCATACGCTATCCCTCAATAACATGATGCTCCGATCAGCAGCATACCCGTTCTGCATCATCTCTCCCCGTCTACATTTACAATGCTGTTTAATATATAAGGCGAAGAAGAGACAGCTTACCACATTATAAACCTTCAAATGAATGCAGCACGGCACAAAAAGGAAGATCCCTTTCCCAGAAGAATCATTTACATTTCCTTTCTTTCGGATCTGAAAGACATTTCGTAGATGCTGGCAACGCCTATATTTGTGTTACAGCCCTGCCTGTTCCCCACGCAAGTCGCTGTAAACAGCTGTTAAGGGGATACTGCTGCTGCCTCTGCTGTTGCTGCTACTGGGAGAAAGCGCTATCAAACAGGGTCTCCGGTCCAGCCCACAGGCATATTACCTCATCGCAGCCCCCACCCAGTATCACTGCGGACGCCGCAGCCAGTCTAGTCTGGGATTTGTAGTTGGAGCTCTTTTTATGAATCTAATTTTAGATTAGCAACATGCCTCGACAAATGCGTCTTAATAAAATTAGGTTAAATCGGAACGATCGTATAGTAACAACATTAAAGCATTAAACTCTCTCCTGACCGCAAGATGAAAAATATATCTAGCATAAGTCTCACTTCCTGCTACAGTAAATGTTGTGAAAAGGGAATTTAGTAGCATAACTGCAAGCTTCATTTCTCAGTTTGTAAAATGTAAAATATGTGCATTAATAAGTTATTAGTTTATAGATCGTTAAATGCAAATAATTTGAGTTGCCCACATCTAATTGCGTAGTGTATAGAGCTCACCTGAGGAGTAAATCTGAAATATTTTTATGTATATTGCTGCGTGGCACCCGCAAAAGACTCCCGACACTAGGGTCGAGAGAACTTAAATTGATTACAATTTTGTAGTGGCTGCTTACTTAATTCATCAGTTGTTTTGCAAAAGAAAACATATTTCCTAAATCGCCCTTTATCAGCTTTATAATTTTGAGGGTATTCAAAGTTCACAGCAGTTGGTCAAAATCAGTTGATAGTGCATAGTTAACACCTAACGATAATTAAATGTCCGCGAGTTAACTATATGCATCAGAAAAAAGAAGGAAATAGTTTTTTAGTCATCAGGTTGATTTTTTAACTTATCTGAAAATTATATTAAACTGACTTTTAAAACAGTTAGGCTAAGATGCAGTCGGTTTTGTATGATTACATCTGGTACAATACAGAAAATCCTTCAACAGAAATTCTTGTTAGAATACAGACTGATTTGTAGGGCTTAATGTTACTGGTTAATACTAACTCTTAAGTGCCTGTTTACACTATTATAACCCATGTATATCGAATGCTTGATTATTTTGACTGTTGTTATATGAGAAATTGCCATCAGTTGTAAAACGACGTAAAATAAATATAAGAACAGCTGGCCTGAGGTATCCTCAGTCACAGTGAGCCCTGTGACTTGCTGGACAAGCCTGTGGCCTTTGAGTGCTATCAGTGTAATGACTTGGTTAGCTGTGAGAAATGACAATGGGCGTTACTAGAGAGAGCTGCATCATCCAAACATTTGATGCTATGCCTGGTGTGGGCCCTGTGGGATTCACAGTGTGAAAAATGGCAGAAGACCGTGGCAGTTCATGTTTCTGTGGAAGGGATGTGCGATTTTCATCCTTCACCAGCTGCAGCTGGAGTTCACACTGAACTGATTAACAGCTGGCAATTCCAGGTTTGTGTACTGTATACTGTGTATACATATACTGTATAAAAAATGTGTTCTCAAATGTGTTAGAAAAGACTTACAGGTTATCCGACTCACCTTAGAACTGGTGAGTTCTAGGAAGCAAATACAAAGGAAATGTTTAGAATGTCTAGGAGGAAAATATAAAGGAAAAGATTAGAAAGTCTCTTAACTGTGCCCAAGCTAAGCTTGCAAAAAGGCCTGACCCTTGTTAATGCTGACACCTCACAAAGTAGTCTCAAAAGTCTCACAATAGGTGATAACAGTTTCAAACACTAGTGTTTCACACCCTGAGGGTCTGATTTCCAGTGTGAAATGAACTGCACAACAGGACCCTTGAGGTGCTCTGCTTTGTGTTACTTATCAAAAATGGAACACAGCATTTTTCCTCATTCAGATGTGAGGGGAGTGAATCACCCTCTTGCCTGCCTGTACAAAATAGGATCCATTGACTTCCTGAAGCAGACTAAGAGCAACATCAGACAGTGGTAGTGAAAAGACCACTGCAAGGCTCTAATGTCACCTACTCAGAAAGCTTAATAAAAACAATATGGCAATCCGCTGAAAAATAAATGTGCATGCCTGTTAGCGACCAAGAGTGCTCTATGTGACATTTTGTTTTCACTACTTGTTTCTGTATATGTCCTCTTCAGGCTGAACTCTAGCCGCTACCAGCCCTGAATGGGGATGTGGTTGAATATTAGAGATACGCTCTCTTTTAATGCATAGAACTACTCAGAAAGGTGTTGTCTGGACAGTAAATGTGACATGTATACAATTATGTTACAGACCAGTGGTTCCTAACCCTGGTACTGCAGACCTAATGAGTCCACTATGAGTAAGTTCATTCCAATTGAGCTCTGAATTTCCAGTGCTAATTGATGAGTTTAATTGAACTGCGTGCTTGTTGAGAGTATTAGTTAGCTTGAGTGTTTCTGCACTCGGTCCTGAATTTCAATACCTTACTACAGGGTAATACCCTACCCTATTCCTCAACTTGCTTTTCCTTACATCTAACTAAACAGCTCTCAGGTGATCAATATATAATGAACAGACACAGACACTGGAATGTCAATGTATCCATTACTCCCACAATAAGAGTTTTAGGTCTTTTTTTTCCTTCTGCAACTAATTGGCCATATGCTTGAGGGTAGTTCTGAAGATCAAAAAATGGTCCAAAATAGGTACCACTTAGAAAAGTGAATCTCATTTTAATTTTAATTAAAAAACTTTATTCATCCCCAGGAGGGGGGCAATTTATTTTGTGCCAAACAGAAAAGTGAAATCAATTAGCCGGTGATTAAGAACTCAACTGGAGCATAGACATAGAGGTCTCCCAGGAATGGGGTCTGGAACAACATTTTCGATTCTTATACTCACGTTTTGCAATGCAAAAGATCAGTTTTAGTTACATTTCCTGATTATCAGATGTTATGTGCTTTATCTCTATAGATATTGTATAGTGATGCCACATTTCAGTTAATTAGACTTTTTGGATGAGAGATGGGTACCACAGTGACGCAGTGCTGCTTTGCAGGGCTGGGGCCCTAGGTTCAATTCCTAGAGTGCTATCTGTGTGGAGTTTGAATGTTCTCCCCGTGGTTGCCTGTATTTCTTCTGGGTGCTCCAGTTTCCATCCACAGACATGTTGGTGGTTAGTTGGCTTCTGTAAAAACTTGTCATGAGGGTGTGCATGTCTGTGGTTGTGTCTGTCTGCCCTGCGATGGACTGGAAAAAAGGGATGGAAGGATAAGGGATATGCTTGGATTGGCTTAGTTCATGAGTTTGTTGTTGTTTAATTGAGCCTTCTTTTTTCGAACTGCTATAGTTACTATAGAGCTGTAGAAGTCCATTTAATCTCAAACCACATAATAAATAATATATTCTGCTATTTATATATTTTAACATTAAGATTTAAAATAGAAAAATACAAAAAGAAATTCCATCATATAGTACCATTTAACAAGTTGGGAAAGTGCTCCCTCTGATGGTAAACTGATTAAATTGCCACAAGTTTCACAAACCCTTGAAAGACCTCTCCAATAATCATTTTGAGGAGCTATGTAACCTCTTATAAGACAGTGTAGAGAAGAAGCTACAGTATGTCTGTCACATCAATGTTTATTTAAAAATATATCTCGCCTATTGCTTAAATGGTAACGATAGTGTGGATAGTGGTGTTATTTTTCATAGTAGTTGATGACGTTATTGTAGTAATGGCTGGCAGATTTGTCATAGGAAGAGGATAAATAACAGTGGTAATAGTAGGATAGTGATAGAGCCAGGCAACTTAAAATGATTAAAGAGTCTTGCAAAAGTATTCACCCCCTGCCAATTATATCACATTTCAATGAATTACAAGTAATGTATGTAATTTTGTTCAAATGAACTCTATCTAAAATTGCAATAATCAGACTGAACACTGTTCTGTGTCAAGGAGGTTCAAAGAAGATGAAATTCGTTGATTTCAGAAGTTTTCTGCCTCATAGGTCAGTAGTGTTTTGAAGCACATTTGGCAGCTATTACTGATGTGAGTCTTTTTGCACAGGTGATTACTGGTTCTTGATCAATGATAATTCTTGCTGACTGGGCTCAACACAGCTAAGAAGGTTTTGGTGCTACACTGCCGAGCCTCCTCATTCCCTCCTGGAGCCCTGCATCACTGCTGGAGGTTAAAAGTGCTGCTGACACAGTTGGATCCTTATTTTAATGTGCTCCTGTTGTAGACATCTGATTGTAGTTAAGGAAACCTTTGCTTGAGGGGCTTGGAGGGGGTTCCCTTGGAAACCAGGGGTGGGAATTTTGGGGGAAATGTTGTTTCATTTTTTTATTGGACCGTTTGTGCTTGTCTTGGTCTGTTCTTGTAGGTTTAATGTTAGTGATCATGAGTGCCATCCCAGGGGAACTATAGATAGCGCCATGTGTGGGCTCAGGAAGTCTGCTCTGAGAGTTGCTAGGGAATTTGTGAGCTCTACCTTCCTGTCTGAAGCCTGTTATTCTGTTCTGTTATTGCCATACAATTTGTGAATCTTCTAATTAAAAAAGTAATCTAATTAATCGGTATCGTCTTGTCCATCCTGGAATACTAATGTTACAACATTATTTTCCTATAGAAATTTAGAGTACAGTACTCTTCCTGGAGTGATGAATTCTAAGTAATATCAACAGCAAATAAAGAATTTGAATTGCAAATTGTATGTTTTTATTTTAAAGTATAGTGTGAATTTGTAGTGTTTGAATGTATTTGACAGTAATTTTGTGCATTTTAAAGAGATATAAAAGCATGTATAGACAAGTACTGGACAGATATGCAAAGGACAGTATAACTCCTCAAAGGATGTTAAATAGTCATAGTAATTAATAACAACGCTTCAATTAACAGTTTGTCAGCTGAAAGGCTGAGCAAAGATTATTATAGTATTTTTATGTAGTAGGTGTTGGCTAACTGAACATTCCTTTACAGAGCAATTTATATGTACATTTTATTTATTGTTTTTTGCCTGTAAACAGTTGAAAACAAACTGCACCTGTGAACATCTTAAACCAAAGAGCTACCTCTTATAAGACAGTGTAGAGAAGAAGCTACAGTATGTCTGTCACATCAATGTTTATTTAAAAATATATCTCGCCTATTGCTTAAATGGTAACGATAGTGTGGATAGTGGTGTTATTTTTCATAGTAGTTGATGACGTTATTGTAGTAATGGCTGGCAGATTTGTCATAGGAAGAGGATAAATAACAGTGGTAATAGTAGGATAGTGATAGAGCCAGGCAACTTAAAATGATTAAAGAGTCTTGCAAAAGTATTCACCCCCTGCCAATTACATCACATTTCAATGAATTACAAGTAATGTATGTAATTTTGTTCAAATGAACTCTATCTAAAATTGCAATAATCAGACTGAACACTGTTCTGTGTCAAGGAGGTTCAAAGAAGATGAAATTCGTTGATTTCAGAAGTTTTCTGCCTCATAGGTCAGTAGTGCTTCTTCAGAAGTACTGCTTCATCTGGATGAGTTGGGATATTTTCTAAAAAGCGACAGTGGTTTAGAATATTGTTGTAGGTGCCCCATCTTCAAATCGTAGTTTAAGGCATTACTATCTGATAACTGGCTGTCATTACTTAATACAGTATTAGATTTTATTTAATTAAACTTAAATATATCTCTCGGGTATTTGTTCTCTATTAAAATTAACTTTATCTCACAATAAACCTCTTATAGTAAGTACACACTCTAACAAGGTCATGCAAATTCTGCCATAATACAAAAGTTCTTAAAAAGGGTAATTGTCCTTTATCAACCAGACCAATTGAGGTCCTTTAGCTTGTTGTCCAGTTCTTTTGGCTGCGTCTCTCAGGTATTTTTACCCGGTTGGTTTGAAACACAAACTGTAGTACTTAATGTAGAATTTTGTTCTGCATTGATCGCTGTCTTTACCTAAACAATTTTTATCTATGGAATACAAATGTAGCAGAACTCAAATGTGGAAAAATAAAGGTATTTTTATATGAGGTACAGACTCGTCACCCACAAGCCATGTTCTTGATAACTGGCGATTTTAATCATGTTTCGCTCTCCTCTACCCTGCCTACTTTTAGTCAGTTTGTTAAATGTCCTACTAGAGATAACAAGACTTTGGACTTGCTGTATGCTAATGTCAAGAATGCCTACAGCTCCACATCACCCCCCCCTTCGAAGATCTGATCACAACCTTGTTCACCTCCTATCTCTGTACAAGCCTCTTGTACTACAGCAACCAGTAACCACCAGGACAGTGAGGAGATGGTCAGCTGAGGCTAATGATGCACTGATGGACTGTTCTGAAACAACGGACTGGGAGATACTCTATGAGCCTTATGGAGATGACATTGATGGTCTTACCCACTGCATCACTGACTACATAAACTTCTGTGTTGACAGTGCAGTGCCCACCAGGAAAGTGCACTGCTTCTCCAATAATAAACCCTGGGTCACCAGTGATCTGAAGGCCATCCTAAATAGGAAAAAGAGGGCTTTCCAGACAGGTGACAAGGAGGAGCTGAAGCGAGCACAGAAAGAGCTGAAGGTGAGAGTTAGGGAGAGCAAGGTGGCTTATGGGAGGAAAATGGAGGACAGGCTGAGGGAGAGCAATGTGAGAGAAGTGTGGAATGGCATAAGGAAGATATCCGGATACAAGTTGTCCGGCGTCCAACAGAGTGAGGGAGGCCTGGAGAGGGCCAATGAGCTGAATCTTTTCTTTAACAGATTCGATACAGGGTCCACTGTCCATTCACCTCACAGGCCTTCATCCCAGACACCTTCTTCATGTCCCCAGTCACCCCATCATGAGATCCCTCCTACTCCTACTCCATCTTCCCCTGCCCTCCATGGCCTATCCATCACAGCTGACCAGGTCAGAAGGGAGTTGAGGAGACTCCATGCAGGGAAGGCAGTGGGTCCTGACGGTGTCAGCTCCAGGGTGCTAAAGATCTGCGCGGACCAACTTGGTTCAGTGCTGCAGTACATCTTCAACCTCAGCCTGAGATTAGAAAAGGTTCCGATGCTCTGGAAGACATCTTGCCTGGTGCCAGTACCCAAAAAGGGACACCCTAAAGTCTTGAATGACCACAGACCAGTGGCACTTACATCACACCTAATGAAAACTCTGGAAAGGCTTATACTGGACCACCTCAGAACCCTGGTGAGTACAGCACTGGACCCCCTGCAGTTCGCCTACCGGTCACACTTGGGAGTGGAGGATGCAGTCATCTATCTGCTACACAGAGCTAACTCTCACCTGGAGAAGACGGGGAGCACTGTGAGAGTTATGTTCTTTGACTTCTCCAGTGCCTTTAACACCATCCATCCACCTTTACTGAGAGATAAGCTAAGGGCGGCGCAGGTGGACACTCCCCTGGTGTTCTGGATTATAGACTATCTGACCTGCAGGTCACAGTATGTACGGCTACAGAGCTGTGTGTCCGAACAGGTTGTTAGCAGTACTGGAGCTCCACAGGAGACTGTCCTTGCTCCATTCCTGTTCACCTTTTACACCTCTGACTTCAGGTACAACTCTGAGACATGTCATCTGCAGAAGTTTTTGGATGATTCTGCAATTGTGGGGTGTATTAGAGAGGGGAAGGAGGAGGAATATAGGAGCTTGATTACCAAATTTGTGGAGTGGTGTCATCTTAACCATCTCCAGCTTAACAACAGCAAGACCAAAGAAATGATCTTGGACTTTCGAAGGAATAAGTCTCCGCTGAACCCTGTTTCCATCCAGGGTGAAGACATAGAGGGCGTACATTCCTACAAGTACTTAGGGGTACACCTGGATGATAAGCTGGAGTGGTCTGGTAACACTGACACCCTGTACAAGAAAGGTCAGAGCCAACTCTATTTTCTTAGGAGGCTCAGGTCCTTTGGTGTGTGTGGAACACTGCTACACATTTTTTATGAATCAGTGGTGGCGGCGGCCATCTTCTACGCTGTTGTGTGCTGGGGCAGCAGCATCATGACAAAAGATGCAAATAGGCTCAATAAACTTATCAAGAAGGCTGGCTCTGTGTTGGGGATGGGCCTTGACCCCATGGAGGTAGTGGCTGAGAGGAGAATGCTGACCAAGCTCACAGCCATCATGAACAACACCTCTCATCTGCTTCATGGGACTGTTACTGGACAGCGGAGCACTTTTAGCAACAGACTGCTCCAGCTACGGTGTTCAAGGGAACGTTTCCGCAGGTCTTTCCTCCCGGCGGCTGTCAGGGTGTATAACGCTGCCCTAGGCTAGGACTGTTAGCCCTTCATTTTCTCGTCTATGGACAGCATGTTTGCTCCATTGTACTTTTTGGACAATCAGTCTGTATAAACCTATGCACATTTTGCACATATTCTATTGTTTTTACAGTGACTATGATCATCACATTTTGCACACACCTACAGTATGCATTTATTTTTTATTTATTTATTTTGTTGTCTTTTGTTTTATAACTATTCTGATGTCTGTTTTTGCTTGTCTTGTGCTGGACTGCTGTAACACATCAATTTCCCTACGGGATTAATAAAGTATTATCTATCTATCTATTTTACTGCACTTCAATTTGGATTGATTTTAAGTAGATTTCTTAGCTACTCACATCACAGTTAGGGTCATGCTAGCCTGGGGCCTATCCCAGAAAGCCCCATACCCTGGATGGGACATCCGTCCAGTGCAGGGCAGATACACACACACACACACACACACACATACACACACACACACACACACACACACACACACACACACACACACACACACACACAACTAATGTATTAATTGGACAAAAGGCTGATATGTTAAACACATGAAAGTACATCGTATTAGAATCATGCACTATCTACTACAAAAGTGATACAGAATAAAAGATTCTTTTCTGTAGTACAATTGTAAAACCATCTTGTATTATAAAGCCATCCATCCACCTATTTTCAGTAACCACTTTATTTTTAAAGAGTTGTGGTGAACTGAGAGCTAATACATAATACAATTTAAAAAAACTTGCCAAATTATCAGTACTGCAGTGGTGCAGATAGAGGGCGATAGATCCTTTAACACCACTTCAGCTGTCAGCATCCTTGATTTACAATTGCATTTATTAATTGGAGGTGGATATTTTACTCATCCAGCTCTTTTGGTTTTAGTACTTAATTAATTTAAGGATCTCGTCCAGCTGGTACTTTAAAGAAGCCAATTTATTAGCTTTAGAAATATCCTGAGTTGCTTGTTACATACCTCCTACAGTCCTTTCTGCAAAGTTTGTCTTCTGTTCACATTTTCAAATGGAATTCTCCATGGTTTTTGCTTAAACCTTTGGTATTCACTGTTGATTCAGAGTCCATAGAATTGATTTATAGGTCAATGCCTTTGACAAGTTTGAGTACTTGAATAAGGTTTGCTTGTGGTCTTTTCTGATTAGGACTACAAACATTTGGTTTTTATAGTCTGTTCATTTATCCCATTCCATTTAACCCAGAGCCCAGGATGTTAATCCTTTTATTGGTTCCTGAGTATTAATATATATTTTTTGTAACATTGTGACTAAAATTGTACACAATATACTAAATTAGGTCTTACTAGTGCATTGTACAATTAATAATACTTAATCATTGCTTACACTTATATAGCACTTTTCTGGAAACTCCACTCAAAGCACTTGTAAAGCACAAGTGCTTTACAGGTGCCACCACCACCAATGTGTGGCACTCACCTGGATGATGCAACGGCAGCCATACTGCGCCAGAACACTCACCACACATCAGATATCAGTGGGGAGGAGAACAGAGTGATGAAGCCAATTTATTAAGGGGGATTATTAGGAGGCCATGATTGATAGCCAATGGGAAATTTGGCCAGGACACTGGGGTTACACCCCTACTTTTTTCAAGATACATCTTGGGATTTCTAATGACCACAGAGAGTCAGGACCTCGGTTTTACTCATCAGAAGAACAGCACCTTTTTAAAGTATAGTGTCCCTGTCACTATACTGGGGCATTAAGACCCACACAGACTGCAGGGTGAGCGCCCCCTGCTGGCCCCACTAACACCACTAACCTTTTCCCAGGAGGTCTGCCATTGAGGTACTGACCAGGCTCACACCTGCTTAGCTTCAGTGGGTTGCCAGTTGTGAGTTGCAGGGTGATATGGGTGCTGGCAATTCAAAGGAACAAGTAGAAGAAAGAAACACAAAGAGAAGAAAAGAAACACATTGTTTCGGCTGTAGAGACTTCTTCGGGTGTGAACTCATTAGGTCTGAATACAGATCCCTGGGGTAGTCCACTAGTTACATCGCCCCAATCTGAGTATTCACCCCTTATCCGTAATCTCTGTTTCCTATCTGTTAACCATTTCTTAATCCAGTCACACATATGACTTTGAATGAATGAACTTTGTCAAAAGCCTTCTGAATATCTAAATAAAATATATTAAATACATTGCATGTGTCCATTACATTACAGCTGTTTCATTTTCAAAGAATTATAACAAATTAGTTAAGCAAGACCTACCATTTTAATTCATGTTGACTATCCCTTAAAATGTGTGTTTAAGTAATGTTAAAATATTGATGATGCTTCAGTCCAGTAGTTCTTAATTTTTGGTCCTGTGTTTGCTGGATCTTGTCCCATCCGGGCCCTTCATCACTGGTGTTAACTAATGAACTAATGAAGCATGAACTTGATTTAATCTTCTTTTATTCTGCAATCAGTACTTGTTTAAAAAAATACATTAAAGTGTATTATTTCGTCCAACGTCAGCATACAAAACTTATACAGCTTCTCCTTAGCTTGCTAATTAAGAATGTGTAATTCTTAATAACTTCCGTATTCCTGACTAAAAGACTATGGCTAGGCCACAGTGTATGACGAAGATACAGGTGGGAATGACAATACTGTATATCACACACTCCAGTAGTTTATATTTCAGATAATGTGCTCTGGTTTGACATTCACAATCCCCAGACAACTTAAAATATGAGGAAAATTTTGACACTTTACTTATGATTAAGAACTGGGGTAGAGCGAAAAAAAGAAAACAACATTCCCACAGGACCATGGTAATGAACCAGTATCCTGCTTTAGGTCTAATCATTGTTTCAATAACCTTGCATGTAAGAGAAGTGAACACATCTTATGTGCTTATTAAGCATGTTTCTGTACAGTTCTGATTATTCTGCACTTATATGATTGAATACACAAATCCATCCAGTTCTTCAAATTCAGGATCATGGGGGAGACAGAGCCTATCCTGGCAAGCAATACCAAACCTGACACTGATGTGGCTGTCTCTATTCTATCTACAATAATTGCATCCCTGACATAAAAACATGGATGAGTCAAAATTTCCCTCATCTAAACTGTGACAAGACTGAAGTCATGCTTATTGGCACCCCCTGTCAACTTAGTAAAGCCAGTGTTGTAACCTTATCTGTGGATAGCACTCTACTTGAACTTCAGTCTAAACTGAAAAACTTGGGGGTGATATTTTATTCAGGCTCATGTGTAACATTTTGTCAAAACATAATTCTTTCACCTAAATCCACATTGACCAAACTCTAGTATATCCAAAATTTGGCAACCAGAATCCTGCCCAGGTCTAGAGTAAGTGATCACATTACTGTGATGGAGTGATGGACTCTGGAGTCTGGGGACTCTGGAGTCCTTGCTCTGGCTTCCTGTCAAGTTTTGTGTCAACTTCAAAATCTTCATGTTCACCTATAAGGCTCTGCATGGCTTGTCACTTCAGTATCTGTCTGAGCTATTGTCCTTCTCCCTACCTCACAACCTTCTCTCTTCTAATCCTGGTCTTCTAACTGACCCCCAAGCCCGTCTACATTCTATGGGTGACAGGGCCTTCTCCTGTGCCCCAAAACTCTGGAACTCTATCCCCAAGGATATCAGAGAGTCCTCTTCTCTAAACTCTTTTGTAGAACCTTAAGTTAACGGGTTCTGTTCTTTACCCCTCTTCTCCTGCTGTATTCAGTACCACCCTCTACTGTCGCCTTTCATTGTGTATTCTCATTGTGCATATGTTGTGTATTTTTTATTGTTGTTGTCCCTCTGTAAAGTGCTTTGAGAAGCCACCTTTAAAGGTGCTATATAAAATAATGTTTATTATTTTTATAATGTGTCCTGACACCTTTTAGATATGACTATAAGAGATTTAGTAATGTGAGGGGTGGCATCTTCGACTTCTCTTTAGCCCTGTAAGCAAATTGCACAGGATCTAGTAGTGGAGCATACAGTATGTCTTTTAACATTTTTTGCATAAACACCTCAGTAAAATATTTTGTATTTCACTGTTTTCCCCTGGATCATCTAAATTTAGTTTTGTAAATCTGAGACACTTTCTTTCATCCGTTCCTCTTCTTTTGCTGTTTTTTTTTTTATTTGAGCCTCAATGCAAAATTGTTGTCTTTTTTCTGGCCTTTATAGTATCATTTTTACCTGTGCTTTCAATTCATTATATTCTTTTTCTCCAAGTGTATCTTTTTAATGTTTTATAAAATGATTTCTTTCATGTTATATTCTTATTAATTTAACTGTGGAACCTTTATGTTTTCGTGACTTATGGGATGAATGTGTATTGCACAGTAAGCAATATATATATAATGATTCTATATTTGTTTATTTATTCCCATTCTACTTCTCTTAAAATATGTCTCATTCCTTCATAAAATCATTTCAGTTATTTTTATCCAAGTTTGTATTGAGTATTGAAAATATAGTTATCATATTGTAACTGGAGCTGCTAACAATGCTTGTCAAATTACAAGATTAAAATGACCTCAGGAATGAAATAAGATGATTAACAAGTCACCAATAAAGTACAAAGAAATTCCAACGTGAGTCATGGTAGGCACTGGCAGCGTGCTATGGCTACCACATTACAAGAAAAGACACTGTTGCGCTATAATCAGCTCAGAGAGGAGCAAGAAGATACATTCCAGGGCTTAAACGAATGTCTTGCACTGAACAGCTAAAAAAGCTGAACCCTTTTAGTCAGCAAAATCCATGGGCGGACCTGATCCAAGTATTCAAAATCCTCAAAGGAACTAATAAGGTCAACCCAGGAGACCAATTCAGAATCAACAGTGAAACACAAATCTGGGGAAGTGCATTTCAATCTGAATCCGAAAACAGGAACAAAGGGACAAGAGGAAGTGATTCGGCCCATCCAGCCCTTCTGGTAGGTAGTATTGTGCGTAGTTGATCCAAGGATCTCATTCAGCTATTTCTTGAAAGAAACCCAAGGTATCGGCTTCAACAACATGTTTGGGTAGCTTTTTCCATGCCCCACAAACTCTCCAAGTGGTTTTAAATGCACTTCCATGTAGTTTTCACAGTTGATTATCATGAAATCCACCGAGTTTGTGATGCAAACATTTTTTTTTTCAGGAGACCTTGTAATCTGCTTTGTTCAAGACTAGATAGATTAATTTCCTTCAGCCTGTCAGTACAGGGCAATCCCAGAATTGCATCAGGTTGTTCTTACATAGACCACTTACAAAGCAGTGATATCTTTTAGAACACAGTGATTATATCAGATTGTACATAATATTCTAAATGAGGCCTTACTAGATTACTTGATTTTAATGCTACACTTTTAACCCTATAGCCCTATAGCCTATAGCCTTTTAATTGTTTCCCCACATTGTCTAGAAGATGTCAATGATGTCAACAGAATTCAAACTCCTTAGTCTTTTTCATGAGTAACTTCATCCATCTCAGTTTTTCCTATTTTGGATTTATTGTTTTTACAACCTGCATGCAAAACACTACCCTTGTGTGGTGGTAGAGAGGAATTAATCAAGCGGAGGTTACTTTATTCCTATGTGCATGGTCTATTTTGTCACTGTTGATTCTGTTGAAGAAGTCCATAGGATTGACTCTGTCAGTGGCTCTGAAGATTGGGAATGCTTGATTCAGGTCCCTTTGTAGTTTTCTGTGTTCAGAACTAAAAAGGTTCAGCTCTTTCATCGTGTCAATGTACAGCATTCCTTTGTCCGTGAATGTACAGTACCTGCTTGCTCTTCACTGATTGCAGAGCAGCGATATGTTTTATAAAGTGGTGACAAAACTATACAGAATTACAGAATTGTTCAATAAAACTCATATTTGTGCAGTGTTGCTTTAATGTCCCTTCATGTAAACTCCATTGTTTTAACTATATATATATATCCTAAAATACTGTCTTTTCTCCTTCTCCATATTGTCAAGATGTACAGTACTGTATCATCATTAATAACTACAACAAATACATATCAAAGGACATATCAAGTTCCTAGAGGTTTCTTGGGAGTGACTAATGACTGGAGACCTACCTATATCTTTTTTGGTCTGTTGGGTTCAGGTCTCATGGGGAAATCCACACTGGCATATCTTTACTTTCAGGTACTTTCAAGGTACCACCAGACAAAACTTACAGTGATTTGGGTAATCATCATCAAAATTAAAAAGTATTTTGTGTTAATGGACAGGGAAATAAATGTTTTATTTTAAAACTCACAACAGTGCCCAAGCTGAGACATTGTCCTGTTAATTATTACTTGACTATTTATAATATTGATATATAGATATATATGTCTAAATCCCACATTTTAAAAAAAATAGTTAATAGCCAAAACAGTGTTGTTATCATTTTCAATATTGTGTATATAGAAAAATAAGGTACAATTTACAATTGGGTATCTAGGAATGCACAGTGTTGTAAAAGAAACACTGCCTGTATTTAGATCACTTGTCTGAAGTAGTTCTGTTTGTAAGTGATTGTGTAAAAAGTACTGGAATTTGGGAATTCTCACATGGAGATTTTCACGAAGAGCGTGTCGAGAAAGGGGAACATTGGGGAAGTTTTTATTAACGTTCTTGTGTTAAAGAATGATAATAAAGGCTGCAATTATGAGAAGTAAAAGTAAAGACTATGGCCTCTGTTTCATGTGTACTTCACAGCACCAGGACATCCCCACAGTGAGCCCCTTCTCCTCTCAGGCACCTTCAAACAATAACCAAAGCAGCGAGAAAGGATTATTAAACAGAGCTTAAACAGGGTGGACAATCAAAGAATGCACTAAAGGGCGCTTATCTTCACTTATGGAGATAAATTCAACAGGCAACATAAACAGGAAAATGGGAGAAATAACTACAAGTCTTTACAGTAATAAGACAACAATTTACAAACTTTATTTCACTTTTCAGAAGAGGCTGGAATTACAGTATGTGACAGTGCCACTCAGTCCAGATTCCTGCAGATGTGTATAACAAATTGTGGTCTTATTGTCACATAAGGATTTTACTGTATATGGAAAATGGCTGAAGACACTATTATTTAAATACTCTTATAAATACTCTTATTTATTCTCCTTAGAACACCAAACGGGCTAAATGGGCCAAATGCCCAGCTTTCATTTGGAACCTTTCTTATGTTTTTCCAATTCGAATACACGAAAATATGGTCAGTAAATGAGGTACGGATCCAGAAGTTGAACTTTTAAGTACATTTTGTTCTTATGTCTCTTTCAAAAGAATCAAAACTGGTCAACCTAAATAGCAATCTATGCAGTAAATACCTTAGATTGGATTTGTAGGAACACATTTCTGCAACAGTCTCAATTGTAGGCGTCCAAAAATGATAGCACATCAGTATTAGAAACTATATATGTGTGTGACGATTATTTGAGTTATAAGCTCTCTGGGAATTCCCTACTACTGCAGATAGGATTGTTTCCTCACTCAGCCACAAGAAACAAAAATGGGTCTCACAATGACTGAAATCTACAGTATACCTTCACATGGAAAGTACTGTGCTCTACTTCAGACGTTCACACAAGTGGAGAGCTGAGTTTCATTTTTACTCCACGCATGCTTTTTCACCACGACTATGAAAACCGAAGTAGCCTAGCCTGACTGAATGTGATTGTTTATCAAATGGAAGCACAGTCCAGATAAACTTCCTTATGAAGAGGCTTCAGGAGATGGGTATATGAACAAGACAGGGAAGGGAACGCTTAGTTAAGACAGAGACTGAACCACTTTTGGCCATGGTGCTTTACTTGACAAAACCACTACTTAGAAAAATAGAATGGAAATAACATTCCAAAAATGTTAATTTGGAAATGTGTGCTTTAGCATGTCATTCTGAAAATATCACTTCCCCTGAGCAAACTGAACACATCTTAGTGCCTATTTGTCACTGTGAACGTTTTTCTTATTGTGGAGAATTGATAAACAGCAAAGACAGTACGGGGAAAACTATCATAACTAGTATTATTGAGGAACGTCTTTATTATTAAGACATCACTTCTGTGTGTATTCCGTCTTTTGCATCAGAGAGGAGTCACCGCTTTCTGTAGCAAACAGGTTTTCTAGCCCGAAGATCCTTCCTAGCAACCAATATACTGGCACTATTTACAGTAGTTTCATGTCTACAGAATGATCAGTACCTATCATGCTACAGCTCTGTGCATGGAGCCATATACCTCCACTTCAATTAATCTTTCATTTAAGAGACATTCTGCACCTTCACACATCCTATTACAGACTTTCAGCCACTCCCTTGCTTTGACCTCACATCTCTTAGGCTGTCAAGTCTGTTGGAGTGGAACGGCCAGGGAAGTAGCTGAAGCCAGGTCCCCCTTGGTGGCTCAGAGGTGCTGCACATGACACTGGTTAGGAGCCAGTGAAGCAGAAAGAACAGACATCGCATCAAAACCTAAGGGTAGCGATGAGTCCTGATTTACTCCCGGCTCCACTCTTCAATCCTTTAAATGTTCTGTGATGGATTACCACTTACTGTGATATCCCTGCATCTACACAGTTTCAGAAAAAAGAGGAAGTAAGAACATCTTTCATTTTTAAAATGGCAGTTTAAAATAAATATTGTATAAAATATATGCTGTTTAAACTCATAACAAGAATTATTATTATTTTAGCTTGTGCCACTAATGCAGAAAGCATGTGTCAAACTTTCTTTGTGAGCCTGGTCAGTACCTGGATGGGAAACCTCCTGGGAAAAGCTAAGGTTGCTGCTGGAAGGGGTGTTAGTGGGGCCAGCAGGGGGCGCTCTCCCTGCAGTCTGTGTGGGTCCTAATACCCCAGTATAGTGTCGGGAACACTATACCGTAAAAAGGCGCCATCCTTCGGATTAGAGAGAGTGGCTTAATCATAGGTTGTACTCTAATTAGTTTAGAAGGCAACTTATCTCTTTGGCCTCTGTAGGCATTATTTAAGAATCAAATAGCAGCCTGGGATTTTCTGGGTGGTTTAGACATAGGAGAAAACTTCTGTGTTGTATACAGTATGTTGTATGTAGTGATTGTTTTGTCATTGTTAATAAATATGTTTACCCAAGTGGGCCTGAATTATTATTCTTTTCATCAAAGCTGTGACAAAGAACAAATAATTAATGTGCCTCTAACTATACCAACTATTTTTACAAGTTGGTTATGAATATTTATTTTTATTATTGACTAATCTGCTGGGTCAATTTCTGGTTTTCTCTATTTTCATAACCCCCCATTTGTAACAGTATTTTTTTACGGGCTCTTCCCCTATGGAGTTCTTTTACTGTTGTCCATGAATTGATTGTACAGTAACTTGAAGTAAATTTGATATGAATTCAAAACAAAACTACATTACTTAACATGTAATTGCATTTAAAATAAAGAATTATTATAAGACATCATCAGTTTCTGTTTCAGATTCTGTTTTCCATTTATGTTTCACTTTTCTTTTCACTTATGTTTCACTGTTATCAAAGGATTGGGGAATTAACCCAAGAGAACAAGGAAAAATGTTTTTAGCACTTTTATAAATTGTGCTAAAGGGTTTTACAAAAACCTTGCAAGTCATTATTCCAACCAATCTGAAAGAACACTCTACATTTGAAAATATCTCTAAGCTATATTTTACTGACACCAGTTCAAAACATACATTCTGTTTTGTCTCATGAGTATACAATATCAGATTTGTTGGGTTTGTTATGCCTTTCAGTATATTTTAATGAGACAATATTAAATGTTTACCACAAATTTATTTGTTTTAAATTGAAAACAAAACATGATAATTTATCATGTAATTTAAAACAAGGAATTTCCTCCTGATAGAAACAAAATGTACACAGTACTAGAAATAGTGGATACATATACCCATGCTGAGTTCAGATGACAGAAAAAAAGATTTCTGTGTAAGAAAAACAGAACACTGTTTGTGTTACTACTCTTGTTATCATTCAAAAAAAGTTTTTTTTTCTTCCTATGGCATGAGATCTAATGGTGACCTGAATCTTTCAAATCTTGAGGTTTTTTTTCAATTCATCTGACATTAAATTAATCAACCAAATGACCCCATCCTACTGGAAATATATAAACATACCACAGAGAAGGCGAATTTCCTCAAGCCTACAAATTATACCAGACAAGTTCTAAGGTAATTTGTACAGGATGTGAAGCAAACAGAAATGTAATTGGACATGCTAGGCGCTGATTTGTGTAGAAAGTTACTTGAAAAGTCTTTCCTGAGCGTTATAACTAGTTTTACTGATCTCTGCAAATTCCAAAAAGCTAGAATGTTCCCTACAGAACTCCAGATATCGATGATGAAAGATCTAAACATGTTTTCCTGACACAGAAAGAACATAATGTTTTTGTTTAGTCAGTGTTAAGTTACTTTTTATTTAAATTTAAACTAGAGTCTTCAATTTGGGCTAACGCTGACCTGGCAGGGTCTTCCACAAAATAAAAAAAGGACAACTGAAGCAATACTGTTGAATAGAAACTCACTCCATTTTCAGTTTTCACCGAGATGATCCCTCTTCTTCAGTGTACCCTTTTTGTCTGATCTGAAAGCACATCACCCCCTGTTTGACATGTTTGTACTTGCCATGTTCTGATGTAATCGTTCCTTGTTTAGTCTTTCTGATATGGCAATTGACTCTTTGCACATACTGTACACTGTACAACAGAATTGCATACTCTGAAGGACATAATACTAATGGACAGTTATCCTAGGATATTTTTTAAAAAATATTTCCTTCATTTTCTAACCTCCTGGTGAGGGTTGAGGTGGTAATGCTGAGAAGCTTTCCCCCTCCCTAGCACCAGCATCCAGCTCCTCCTGGGGGATTCGCAGGAGCTCCCAGGCTAGATAATAGAGATATACAGTATCCCCTTCTGGAACATTGACCTTGTTGTGGTGGAAGAGCTGGAGTGCCCCCATGTTGTCTGGAGAGCTGTGCTCCTGGTAGGGTTATGTTTGGCAAATTGGTCTATGGTGGGGAGCCGGACAAAGGATGACCTAAACTGGACTCCCATGATGGTTCCACTAAAAACTGAGAAAACCCTGCCCAGACCAGATTAGGGACAATGAGCCCCACCCCTGGAGCCAGGCCTGAGAGTGGTCTTCATGTAATCAAGCACCACATTAGACTGCATGCACACCTTCTCACACACAATTCACAATAACATCCTTTTAAAAACAAGCTTAAGATTCAATTGACCTTTTTTGCCAGGTTTTATTCTCTGATACACATTTTTCGAATGTTACAATTAGTCTATCCTGTGGAATTCACAGGAAGTTATGCTTCTGGAGAAAGAGCACACTTTTGTATCCTATTTTGAAGGTGCAAGAACAGGGTCTCGTGATTAATTAATTAAAAGATTAGTTACCCCAGCCCTCATTATTTCTTTTTCTCGTTAAAATGTGTCACCATTTATTTGTCACTAGCAATTATGTTTTATTTTCCTGCACTATGCTATTGTGATTCTAATAAAGCTTCCACTAAGCTTTCAGTTCATATTAAGTTCTTTCAAATTTGTCTTATGTTTTGAATTAAGCTTGGAAAACAAACAAAAACAAACTATGTAAAAAGCCTAAATTAATGTCTTGCAGACTATGGGGGAAAATCAGGAACATATTCCTGATTCTGAAAAATGAAAAAAAAAAAACTCAGAATCTTTCATACTCCAATTTGGATATGGAGAATAAGACCTGTGGCTCTTCCCACTCACAGGCACAAAAGGCTTAACATTTTTCAGCCATCAAACAAAAAGAAACAAACTGCATACCTCATCTTATTAAAAAAAATAAATCTGCTTTGCTCCTTGTTCAAATATTTCCACCAATGTACAGATTCTAAAATATTCCCATTCTTTTCAAAACACATTTCAGAAATTACTCTCCTTGTATATGCAGGATTTTAGAAACCACCGTTTCTTAGCTTTCAATACTAAGTACCTCGGTACTATAGCATATTTTCTGAATGTTGAATATGTAAGGACCTCTTCTGAGCCAGTATTTTCTTCAAGTTATTGCATGTTATAAATACTAAGTAAAACACAAATGGAAACAATAGAAGGTACAAAGTTAAAACAAATGCTTAGCTTCATTTATAAGAAGTGGAGGCCTAAGAAGCATTACTACCAAGTTAATTAGTAATACTAATGTATAACTGTTACTTCATATTACTATTATGGTATGGTTCTCCAAGCACTGTATAGAGTACTTAGACAGGGAGAGATGGTTTAACATATTGAGTCTTGGGAATGCTTAATGCTATAAAAGATCGCAAACTTCATCACATGAAGTAATACATGAAAAAGGCTTGGTAAAAGTTCCGTTTCTCAGAGCCCAAGTTTACCTTCGGATGAGGTAAACGTGCTTGGGAAAAAGTGGGTGCTTTTTGGAAATGAATGTAAACAGATGTGAGAAAGTGTTGGGTCCTGTCTCACTCTGTGCTGCCATGAAGGAACTGGGAAGCCATAGTCTGTGAACATAAGAGAAAAAGATAAATTCCTTTCCATTTAGTTTTATTTATGGCATATGGAAATGAAGTTTATGTCAAAGGTACAGTCTGGGTGCTCTCTAAGAATAGACAGAATGGCCTAGAAATTATAGTGAAGTAACAGCATATAGTGTATGGTAACATTTTATCTGTAAATATCAAAATTACATAAAGAATGTCTGTCTTTCGGATGAGACGTTAAACTGAGGTCTTGACTCTCAGTGGTCATTTAAGATCCCTGGGCATTTCTCGATTAGAGTAGGGAGTTATCCTGGTATCCGGGCCAAATTTCCCTCCATGGCCTTTACCGTGGCCTCCAAATTGTCCCCATGTATGATTGGCTTGTACTTGCCCTGCGATGGACTGGCGCCCTGTCCAGGGTGTACCTTGCCTTGCGCTTGTTGTTTGCCGGGTAGGCTCTGGCTTCCCGTGAAACCGTATGGTATAAGCGGTTTGGCAAATGACATAACACGACATATAGAGTGTGGCAAGAAAAACACGAAAAAGGCAGTCAGGTAAAGTTACATTTCTCAGAACTCAGAGTGAGGGAATGAAACCTTCAGGTGAGGAAAACATTTGGAAGAATGTGGGCGTTTTGTGGAAATGAAAGCAACTTGCAACTGATTTGCAATATTAGTAGAAGCGGGTTTGTTATGTGTGTGTAAAAATGCTGAAAATCAGTTACAGTATGTGATCACATGCAAAGGCACATGGGGGCAATATAGAAATCGCAGAAATGTAGTAACTTTGTTCAGTAACTGGCATTAAACTGCAATACTGGGGATATCAAATGTTACTGTACATATTAAAGGCCTATAGTGCCATAAAATTGCTAGTAACTGCCAGCCAAACTTTCCCCAACTAATCTGAAACTAGGGATGACAGTAATTTGTGGTCATTATTTACACACTGCATCACATATATACACTCAAAGCTAGATATGAATGAACAGACATCAAGAATTAAGTACTTAGTGATGGGACAGAACAAGAATCTGAAGCCCATGCTGTTCTTTTTTGATTTGGTAGGGTAATGGGGAAATGGGTGAAGATCCTCTTCTAAGTGCACAGGTTAATTTCTGGTGAATGGCCAGGCCGGGGCAGTGTTGGAAAGGCCTGACTTTATTCAGTGTGACGATTTTTCACATCATTGTATGGTCAAAGTTTCTGTTCACTGAAAAAATAAGCAACTGAAACTATTCTGTCAAATGCTGTGGTCGCTCTAGCCTTACAGTGACCATGTAGGGAGTTTTTTCAGATCTCCTTATCTCAATACTTTTCATTTTACAGGTGACTGTAAAATAATTACCCAGGATACATGTATTACTAATATGTTACCTTACCATAGATTCGCAATATCAGTCATCACATCATTTATAATACAGCTATAAGGCATCTAGGGGAGGGGGGACTATGGAACATGTTTCAATTTATTATTACGTGTGTGGTGTAATGGCTTAGGTGTGTGCCTTGCATGTTGGAGGTCAAGAGTTTGAACTCAGCTGTCGCTATGAGTTTTGGGTGGAGCGGTGGCTCTGCAGCTAAGGATCTGCGCCGTTGGGCTCCTGAGCAAGACCCTTAACCCCCACTGCTCCAGGGGTGCTGTACAATGGCTGACCCTGTGCTCTGACCCCAGGCTTCTCTCTCCCTATCTGTGTGTCTCATGGAGAGCAAGCTGGGGTATGTGAAAAGACAAATTCCTAATGCAAGAAATTGTATGTGGTTAATTATGTGATCTTATCTTATTTTTATTTAATCCAATAACTGTTTCTAAAAGGTAACTCAAACACGTAAACACAGTAACTACGCGCAGATTTAAACAATACAATCTTGGAAATATAATGACTACTTTGTTCTTTGAATTTAAATTTGACTCGAGACTATCGAGGTTTCCCCTTATGGAGGAGACAAGACTACTTTTATGAAAGATCGAATCCCAAATCAAAAGGCTGGAATATTTTGCATGCAAATAAACTGGAAATTACAATGCATCGTGGTCAATCACTGCAACCGCTGTATTGTGATATGGTAATGAATACTTTAAGTGAGAAAAATGCACACACAAAAAAATCCAGCCAAAGATTTTTGTCACTACCTTCGAGGGAAACACCCCACGCTACCCAGGAGAAGACCTAACTAACCCGTTCTAGGTCTCATGATCCGCCCCAACGTGTCTGCTGATCTGAAACACGCCTGCGCCTTACAATGTAAATTACATTATGGAATGACATCATTCAGTTTTACTCTCAGCTCGGTTCGTTATAAATTCGTCACCAGATACGAAAAAAAAAACTGAGACAACCCGCCCCACGGGGTTTCAAAGATCAATACAGACCTTAGCGAAACAGGAGCCATTTTGGCTCAACCCACTTCATACTTGCACACGTACCCACGTAAAACACACAGAGCCGACATGTCGGAAAGGGGCGAGTACCAGTCATTTGCCCTTTGTAACATATGAGCTCGGGGGGTACGCCTACTTGGGGGCATGACGACTGACCTGAACTGCCCATCATAATGCGACGCCTCTTTGAAAGGCAGGATGAATAGCAAGTCAGCTTCCGACTCTAGAGACGAGGGGCGGGGAGGAGGTGTGTTCTCGAATCCAGGGTGTCGCCTAGGGGGCTCTATTCGAAGGCGACGGCGGTCGTCTGTGTTTCAGCTTCAAATAAAGATAAAAAGGGCGAACGCAGCTGCGGATAGCGCTAATCGCACTGCAAACTTTTCCCGAAAAATATATCGTGTTTCCGATCCCAAGATCAGAAGTGGTTGGCATGTTTGGGGACGCCGAATATTTGAAATAGCTAATAGTAGTTAGAAGAAAGAGTAAGTCGGGTTGAGAGGGGGAGCCATTTTGTCCCGACTGAGAGAAAGAAAGTGGGGGGAACGGAGCTAAAATTGGGAGGAAAATATTTAAATAAAACGCCTTTCAAGGACAAGAGTAGCTCAGATCCGGAAGGACTCCGTGCTGCACCCCGTGTTTTGTAGTTTCCGAGGAGAAGAGTTGTATCGGTAGATTGATTTTTTTAAACGATCCATTTAATCTTATTTTGTGTGTGTGCGGTTCTTTTCTTTCGATCGAGTCACTATTTTAAAACGACCCAAACCCCACAAACCTTGATTTAAATGGCGAAGAAGACGTACGACCTGCTATTCAAGCTGCTCCTCATTGGAGACTCGGGCGTGGGAAAGACCTGTGTGCTGTTCCGCTTCTCCGACGACGCGTTCAACACCACCTTCATCTCCACCATAGGTAAGAGACCAGTTCGGCCTTTTTTTCTCTCGTGTCACTCTCTGACACACGTTTCAACACACGGAGAGGACCGGGATGTTGTGTTGGGATTGCTGGGGGGAAATGGTGTTTTATCAGCGCGATGGGTTCGGTGTCTTCGTGCACCTTAAACAATGCAAGCATTTCTGCCCATCGGTTCCGGGAAAAACGGGAATTAATCAATATTTGCTTCCAGACCGTGGATCAGGGAGTGTGATCCATGTTCAAAATAGAAAAGTAGCGTTCATTTTTGCGAGCTGCCATTTTAGTTTGAAGAACCCCTCCTTGTAACGTTTGCCCTGAAGCATATAATGTTACAGCAGCATAGGCCTTGTTAAAAGTCACAAGCTAGTGATGGATTCCCCTTGGTGATCGCACAGTCATTGGGGTTTTCCTGGTCTGGAGGTGCCCGGTTAAGTTGCCACCGGGGTAGTATGAAGAGAAACTGCTTCCAGATCGACCACGTAAGAACTGGCCTTAGTTTGTGGTCGGTCTGGACCCTCCTTGGCGCTACGTGGGCAATGACATTGACATTGACTGCCAGCGGCCGGAGTTTTTCTGTTCGTCAGGAATTGCCCTGCTGTCTTTGTTTCTCCAGCTTTCTGCCTCAGAATTGTCTGTTTTCTGGGAGTACCTGGTTGGGGAAAGTTTAGTCAAAGCTGCTCTGGTTTATAGTCCAGAAAATGTACGCTAATTCTTTTATCTGTTCATGTGTGAAGTTAATACCTCCAAACACGTTTTGCATCCTCCCAGAAATGACCAGCATGTTTTTTTTAATGGTCTCGGTTAAGAGATTATCCATTTTACCCTGAAATATGCAAAGAATTATGAGCTTTGGTATAATTGTTTTTACTCCTGGTCAAACAGTCTACTGTACCTAGAGTGCACTGTGCTTTATTGTCCCTTTCAAACAAACCCTTTAGTCAGGGAAAGAGTGATTCCAGTGGGATCCATTGGCTGAGACGACAATCTGACTTGGTAACCTGCCTTCAGCAGTGGTCTTTCTATTTGCTGTGAATATCAGGATTTTGGGAATCCAGCTAAGCATACTAGGTGCTGATATTGTTATTGATGATATCTTTTTATCTCCTTCCAAAAAATGTTATTATTGGGTTGCCTACAATTATTTATTGATAGGCTAAATAAAAAACATCTTAGTTATAGTAGTGGAAACAGGTCAAGCATCTCTGCTTTGTAAAAAAAAAAATCTGGGTTTCATTCAAATTACACATTCAGTTGTGACAAAACCCATCGGACAGTGGGGTCACAAAGACCTGGAAGGTGAAGCTCTTAGACTTCAGGGTCTGGCTGTCGTTCGTAGATCCATACCTTGATATGTACTGCCCAGTCCTGCTAGCCTCTAGCGTGTGTTTTTGTGGTGGAGTTTCATTATGAGGCATGGGCTGTTTGTTGCATATTTTAGTTTGTATCCGATTGTCCGAATTCAGCAGGCATGGAGGGTCGTGCTGCTGCCTCACCCCCTGGGGTCTGGTTTCATGCTGGTGTGGTGCATTTTTGGTGAGGAGTTTGCATGTTCCCCCCAGGTTCACACATACTTCTCTGCTCTGGTTTCCTCTTACTCCCCATTACATGCTGGGCAAGTTCATCGTGCTCTTGAAACAGTGCTTTTGTGCCCTGAACTTGTAGCTCATCCTGTCCTGTGTCCTTCACTTCCAGACTACTGTGGAGCTGACACCCTAAGTGGTTTACTGGTGATGGGTGTTTTTTAAAATGTAATACATTTTCAGCAAAGAAACTGGTTATGGATAACAGGTGACCTTCAAGTCGCTGTTCAGGCAACTTTTCCAAACCTCAGTTTCAATAGTAGGTCATTGGGAATATATATGTAACATATATATCTTTTTTTAATTGCATGCTATGAAAAAGTATCCATTATTTTTCTGCAGCTTTGCTCTTTTGGCTCAGCATGTTGCTGCTGTGTGATGTAGGCTACTAGTTTAATCAATCAGTAGGATTAAACACTTGTAGTTCACAACAGGTCATTACTTTATGGCATACAAAAAAGAAATGATAGGAGAAGTTTTCTACCCTCCAGAGTACTCCTGTAACAGTTTTGTGTGTTAAAAAACTGTTTATTCAAATAAGGCTTTCAGACTGCATTGTAATCTCCAGGGCTGCATGGTGGGGCAGTGATTAGCGTTGGTGCCCTGCAGTGCTGAGGCCCTGGGTTCAGTTCCTGGGGTGCTATCTGTGGGGAGTTTGTATGTTCTCCCCATGTTTGTGTGGGTTTCCTCCAGGTGCTCAAGTTTCCTCCTACAGTCCAAAAACACGTTGGTAGGCTAATTGGATTCTGGGAAAATTGGCCCTGGTGTGAGTGTGTGTATTTGTATGATTGACTGGAGTCCTATCCAGGGTGTATCCTGCCTTGTGTCTTTTGCTTGCTGAGATAGTCTCTGGCTCCCTCATGACAACCCGTATTGAATAAAACGGTTAGAAAATGGATATATAATCTTCATGGTAAATGTTGCTGAATCACACTGTCAAAGGGTGGAGCTTAGTTATAGCTGAAGGGGTTAAGTTTGGAACTATCATAGTAATGTTTTGCTGTTCACATCAAGGCTTAGTACACTTAGACTTATTTGTTTTTTATTTCTGATTTGAGTATCTTAAGGCACATTTGCAATCTACAGCAGTTGCTTGTTACGTGGCATATGGATAGGTATAAAAATTGCCAAATACTACATGATTTTTTACACCACATGATATTTAGATGTTTGCGTTGTATGTTTTTTGTAGATAAGTGACTCGGAATCGAAGTCGAAGTACCACTACTTCATTCACACAAGCTGTCCAGGCTGGTCTCTGGATTTCATTGCACATTCAGTTGCAATTTTTAGGACTACAAAGCAGTTGGGTAGTTTCAAATGACTGAGAAATTGGATATCTCTTTATTGTGAGATGTAATGTATTCCAGGCCAACCATTACTGATATCCTGTATTCACGTTGTACATTAAGGCCAGGGCAGCATTCATATGACAACAAAGCAGCCAATGGCTCAGTGATAGCAAGGTGTAAGGTTTTATCTAGGCCTGTGCTCCTCAGCTGTCTCTTGAGACCTTAAAGAAATCTCTGGTTACCCTTAAGAGAGATAATATAGAAAGTTTTAGATGTTAGATTTGGACTGCTGTAAAACTGGGGTTGGGTGTTTTACTGCTTCATGTCTGGTATGACAAGTCTGGAGTTTTCATGTGTTGCACTTTAAAATGCTTAACTGGTTAATTCACACTAAATGTAAAATATAAAATTCAATTATATATTATATATGGCTGGATGGGAAGGCGGTGGATTGAAGTTTTGTGACGATTATTTTTACTGGCCTGGTAATGCACTTTAATGTGAAAGCAGTTTTAAAGAAAAACAGTGGTTTTGGGAACATTGTGTGACAAAATATTTGATCAATAGTGTTGTCTGATCATGTAATCAACAGTTCCTTGTCATCGTCGTCCCGATAATGTGGAAATCTAAAGGCTAATCTTAAAACTAAATGCCATCTTAAGCAACTCCATATCCAAAGGTGCTTTATTTCCTTTGACATTGGTGTGATGAAGTGTAACAAACAGTTTGATGTGAGGTGTTGGTGTTAATATAGGCTACTTCTTTAAAAGTGACGACGCTGGCAAAATGCTGACACCAGAAGGCCGTCTTCTGGGACGGTGGTAGGCCTGCCACTTTTGGAAATGAAACTGGATTTTTTAAAAGTTACATCTGTGTGCGTTGTTGTCTGGACATGCGAATCGAGTTTTTCTGGTGAAATTGCTGACATTTTTAATTTTTGAGATGAGTTTTCTGTAGTACAACCATCTAGCATTTTAATTTGTACAAGGGAAGACTTGTTAATCGTGAGTGTGCCTTCTTTATTTAAGGCTGATTTTTATTTTCCCCTGGATAGCAGGTTAATTCTAATTTTATGCTTTTTTCTTTTAATTTTAATTCCCTTAGGGTTTGGATATAACTGAAATATGGGGTGAGGTTTTATGGTTTTGATTGTCTGAATTTTCAGGTTAATAAGGGAAAAACATAAATTTAAAATATGGTGAATTTGTGACAGTCCCCTTTACAGCATTTTGGCAGTATGTTGAATAATGTAGATTATTGATTTAGAAAAAATAGTGCACATACAGTGAGAAAATGGAATATTCCACATTTTATATTCTTTCATGCAGTGTTTAACTAGGAATTAATTTAGTAGCCAAGAAACTTAAAAAAGATGTCCTTTGGAAGAGTTAAGCTGTGATCCCTGATTACTTCATTAAAGGTCCCATTAGGGGTGCAGGCAGTGTATAAAGATATGACCATTGTTTAATGGTTAATTATAGTTAAGAGATCACAATCCGTGCTAACCCAATGAGCTGAGAGAATGTAAAATGCAACATTTGAGTTGACGATCTATCCGCCCATTCATCCTTCCATTTTCAAACGCTTTATCCTAAACGTGGTTGCGGGGGAGCCAGAGCCTATCCTCATAAGGAACATGTGCAAGTAGAGATACATCAGTCCATTGCAGGGGACACACACACACACACCAGGGACTTTTTCTGAAAGCTAGTTAAACTACCAGCATGTCTTTGGACTATGGGCGGAGCACCTGTCAAAACCCCACGTGAATACAGGGTGAAAATACAAATTCCACACAGGTGGCACCCCAGAAATTGAGCCCAGGACCCCAGTGCCGTAAGGCAGGACTGCTAACCACTGTGCTCCTGTGCGGCCTTGAGTTGAGGGTCAAATTTTGGAAAATGGGAATATGTTATGGTCTTATGTTGTAGGCAGGAAAATGGGCCACACAGAACACTGGAGCACTTAACATACGTTACTGTTTCAATTTCACAAATCAAAGGACGTTTCAATACAAAGGGGTTCCATGTAGTCAACAAGTTCAGTGTCTTGCGTGTCCTCTGCTTGCTGTTGGTGGTGCTTACTTCTGATGGGTCCTCAGTGCTAAGAGTGTTCCTTTCTCCCAGGGAAATTGCGTACAGCTTGAGATCCTCTACAAGCAGCTCGGTCAGTGTTGTTGGCCTTGGCTCCAGGCGGCGCATAGCGGCTCGGCGTGACCTTCAGGTGCTGTGTGGGTTCGTGTCAGGGGGAACAGGGTGCCCGGTCCATCGCACATGTTGCGCCATGCCCGAGACGAGAAATGGACACATGTCCTTGTGTCATCATGCGGAAATATGAAGGAGGAATTTTATGTAAAGAGCCAGGTGGCCTTAATAAACAGCACTGTGATCTCCATCCATACTGTAACAGCCCATACGTCGCCATCCCCTCGCCAACCTCTGGGCTGGTCCACTTGTACAGCACAACAAGGCTGATACCTCTCCCTGCGTCTGTGTGTGCAGTACATTCTCTTCCAGCTGGCATGCTGAGACAGATTGAAGCAAAATTGCGATCCTTGTGACCCGTCATTTAGATAGACCAGTCTTGCTCAGCACTGGTGACGCACTGTCGCCCTGACCACTGTCAGTCGTGAGTCAAACCTTCTTAAGTTATTGTGACTTCAGTGTGCACTCGTCAGTGATATCATACTTGGTGTCTCCCTGGACACTGACATTCCTGCCCTCATTATCCCGGTGGCTTCCTTTAGCATGTTGGTGTAGCCGTTATCAGCCACATTTCCCTGATGTTTTGTACCTAAAACGGGTGCAGTAACGCGAGTATTTCCATGATCTCATCCGCATTTGTCCACCTGCGGGGCATTCCATTATAAATACAGTGTTACAAGAACATTTGACCAAGGTGAGTTTTTGTAGTTCCTTTTTTTGCCCAATTTTTGTTTTTACTGATAATTTATGATTGCGGGTAGTTCTTAATTTAGGCAGTACAGGGATTCCTGAAAAATTAAACCTTAATAAAAAAACTGTGTAAATTAAGAACTGGTTCCCCACAGGAATGTATGGAAATGGGTCCACTCCCAGCCAGAGAGTCCAACTCATAAATAATAAGAAATATGAAATGTGTCATTGTACTAAAATATAAAACTTAATTTTGAGTAAACTGTGAAGGGAAGACTGTTAGTGGGGGTGGAAATTGCTGGAGTTGCCCATAGGTGAGATTGTATTGCTATCAACAGTCTGTTAGCCTCACCCTTCTGCACCTATGAACATTATTTTCCTTGATGAGGTTTTTAGCCACTTGGACTTCTTTAGTGAACTCTTATTTGTTCAAGTTTGAGGTTGACAATTTTTTAAAGAATCTGTTCAAAAACGGTTTTTTTTTGCATGGAATTTAGTTCTTGGACTTATTTTCAAATGGTATCTTTGAGGGTTTTTACTTATTTTAGGTTTTACAAAGGATAAACGTAACATGCAGGCTAAGGCTTTTTCTAGGTTTATTTTAGTATACATTGTGAAACAAAGGCAGGTTAGCAGTGGCTGCAAAATCATGGGGACAGATTTCCCAGCTGTCTGTGCATCTCCCAGGCTTCGCTGTTCATCCTGGTGCACAACTGCTTTCACACAGCATATATTGTCTAGAATGTGCTTTCAAACTAGAAATGCCGTGATGTGATATTCAGCTGTTTATTCAATTTTAAAGGGGAACTGCCGTCCCAATTTCTCAGACTGGTTATTAAAATCAATTCATTGACGTTATAGAAAAAAATTCCAAATTTCAAATTAAGCACAAAATTGTGAACTTTGTGAATGTACTGTAAGTCGCCATGTTGTCACAAACTCGTTTTCGAGTTCCCACAATTTGCAACATGATGCGGCACTTCCTGCTCACTAGTCACTGTAATGACTAATGTAATGTGATACACAGTGGTGTGAAAAAGTAAGTACCCCATGAAAAGGTTTCTTTTTTACATTTTTGGACAAAAGGATATATGATCTTAATTTCAACATTACTGATAGGTAAAGGTGATCTAATTTTGAAAAATAACATTGATTCACATTTTGCACTCTTTTGTACTATTTAAAACAACAGAAATGCAATTTCCTTGTGCAGAAAAAGTTAGTACATTGCATCAAATGCCTAATATTAGAATCAGGTGCACCAAAACAGGTGCAAATGATTAGAACATCATTAGAGAGTAACTTGGAGGACACTGCCTTCTATAAACATCAGAAACCTGTGGTCTGGTTTGATTTTAGCAATTGAGGTGTGTGGCTACATCATGCCAAGACCAAAAGAGCTGTCTGAGGCTCTCAGAAAAAAGATTGTTGATGCCTATGAGTCTGGGAAGAGTTCTAAAGCCATTTCTAAGCAATTTGTCGTCAATCACTCCACTGTCCGAAAGATCATCTACAAATCGACAAAAATTTCAAACCATGGGCAATCTATCCAGGCCAGGTCGTCACACCAAAGACAACCCAAGAGCTGACCGAAAGATGCTGCAGGAAGTCTCCAAAAACCCCAGGATAGCATAAACGGATTTACAGGTAAGTCTTGCCTCAGTCAATGTCAAAGCGCATGAGTCAACCATCTGAAAGAGACTGCACAACTTTGCCCTATATGCGAGGTCAGGAAGGAAGAAGCCTCTGCTCTCAAAAAAGAATATAGATGCACGACTGAAGTTTGCCAGACAACACCTAGCTGAAGATCAGGACTATTGGAACAGTGTGCTCTGGACGGATGAGACAAAGGTAGAGCTGTTTGGCCAGAGGTAATGTAAAACTGCCTTTGGCCAAAAGAACCTCGTACCAGCTGTAATGCATGGTTGTGGAAGCATTATGGTTTGGGGCTGCTTTTCTGCCTCAGGGCCTGGCCAGCTTGCTATCATAGATTCAACCATGAATTCCACATTGTACCAGAGAGTACTCGAGGAGAATGTGAGGCCATCTGTCAAAAAGCTGAAGCTGAACCGTAAGTGGACCTTGCAGCAAGACAATGACCCAACACACTCAAGCAAATCCCCAAAAGAATGGCTCAAAAAGAAGAAATGGTGAGTTATGGAATGGCCAAGTCAAAGCCCAGATTTTAACCCCTTAGGAATGCATAGGAACCCATAGGAAAGCAGGCAATAGATGCAAGAAAGCCCTCAAACATCACACAGTTGAAGGAGTTCTTTAAGGAGGAGTGGGCAACAATTTCTCCATGTAGGTGTAGGAGACTGATAGACAATTACAAGAAACGCCTACAAGAAGTGATTTCTGCCAAAGGGGGCAACACCAGCCATTGAAGCTAGGGGGTGTACTTATTTTTTCCACAGCAGACAATTGCATTTCTGACCTTTTTTGTTGAATAAATGATTGCAAAAATAATTTATTTGTTAAATTAGGTCACCTTTGTCTATCAATATTGTTGAAATGAAGATCAAATATCATTAGATGGAAATATGTTGAGAAACTCACACCTTTTCATGGGGTGTACTTTTTCACAGCACTGTAGGAGCAAATAAGTACAGGTTGTGCAGCAGATATTTCACTGCAGAAATGTTCCAATGAGATCTGCATGCTGAGTTTACAAGTAGTAGTTGTTTACAGCAAAACCGTCTTAAAATCGGGAACAGTATTTCTATTGGACTAAAAGAGATGTATTCAGAAGCCTGCTTCTTAATTTAATAAGGCTGCAACACATAATTGGAAGTTTTGTTGACTCGTTTTGAATCGCAGAACGTGGGAAGGGCAGCCGCATACCTGGAAACTCTATTTTGTGATGTAATTTGGAAGTTTTACAAGTTACTGGGCACTATTTACTTTTATAGTGGTTTGAAATGCACTCATCAATGCCAATTCTTTTTTAACCTCAAAATATAAAAATAGTGTTGCTATTCCCCTTTAAGGTGTAGCACAAATTGTTCTTACTGTATGCATTAAACAGTACATCATATAGGTGTTCCTGAATTCTTGTTTTGTAAACAATTTTAAGACTTTTACAAAATGCAAGGTCGGCAAGGCTTTGAGGACTACTTTGATTCTGTGACACTGAAAAGCAAAATAATAAATGAGAAATTATTATAATGGTAAACATTAGTGTTGTGAATTTCCCCAACGTTTTACTGAACAGACATCCATCCTGACTTGAAGGGGTAAATCCCCTTTTCCTCACTGCTTTTTCATGTAGTCAGTTGCCATACACATAAAAACTTGTTTTTTCTTCTGAGAATTTTTTCTCATGCAACCCGTTTCTGTCCTTGTGTCGACAGCATCTGTGTGCACTTGCACAGATTTCAGGTTTAAGTGTATCGGTTTATCACATGTTCAAAAATGTTAGCAGCCAGTGCCGTTATTTGCACATTAACAGTAAGGGCAGGAGATTGTGGGGGGGAATCTGTCTGCCTCTTGACGAAGATGTTCAGAATTGTTCTTCTGAATCTAGGAACGTGTGGAATTTGATCAAGGTGTGCTACTGTACACGAACGCTTTAGCTAGCTGTGTGGCCAGGTTGGCCTGTTTGCTGAAGGAGAAACGGCTTTTCTTTTCCCAAGTAGTGAATTCAGAAGCCAACATAAAGGTCTGGTGACCTTCAGAAAAGTAAATATACTTCCATACGTTATATTTGCATTTTATTTTTAAACGTAAAGTTTGAAGTAAAACTATTGATGTTTGGTATGGCAGAGTGCCTTGTGTGTTACTCCAAAAAGTATTTTATAAACGGTATTTACTGATTTGGGGGGGTGGGGGTGGAAACACTGTCCTGGATCTGGGAAGATGGGGAATTGTTCCCCTTAGAATAATAGTGGTTTTTGAATTTGGACAGTTCTAGTTTAAATTTATAAATCTACTGTTGTCGTTTTTTTAAAGTCAAGTAGGGCTGTACAGATACGTTTTGTGTCGGAACAGGCTCTGTGTAATCACAGTGAAAAATAATTAAAGGCCACAACCTGCCTCTTGTACAAGAAGCAGAATTAGAGGCTTGCACAGTAGTATGTACAGTAAGTATTCTGCAGCATGTGAACTATTTTTGAGTACTTTTTTTGGTGACTTAAAGGTAAATACAGGTTCCAGTATAATAAAAATGAGTCCAAAAAGTCAACATGCAGTGTGAAAAATAGTAGTGGTTCTCAACCCTTGTCCTGAAATACTCCTGTTGCTGATGGTCCTTTAATCACCAGCGGTATGTGGTGCCTGTAGCTGACCTGTTTGTTGGATAATCTATTTTTTTGTACTCAATCATTGATTTCAGAAATATCCTAAAGTGCATTATTTCCAGCATCCTCCCTAAACAGGACTTTGTACAGTGTTTGCTCCAGAATTTTCTTGATGATTTATTACTAAACCGCTCTTAATACAAGATTAATTCATCATCTATTTTTTAGCTGCTTTATCCAATTCAGGGTAATGGGGGAGCTGGAGCCTATCCTGGCAAGCAATAGGCACAAGGTGGGATACACCCTGGATGGGACGCGTCCATCGCACGACGCACTCGCCAGGGCCAGAAGATGTTAATAACTGGCAGAATCTTAATCACATGTGTTGCATTTTGACCGATCGTCTTGGATTCTCTGCAATCGTGGGAAAAGTACAAACACCAGCGTTTCACATGATGTGTAATTCCATGTACGAGTTTTGGGATCTGAACTCTTTTAGAGCAGAGGTTTGCAATTGTGGTTGTTACTTCACACAGTGAAAGTGTGCCAGCTTCAAGGATATTTTTAATTCCAAGTGCAGCATCAGCTCTGCCGCACAGGTGCCTCAGTACAAACAAAGAGAAACGTTCTGTGACAGGCGGTACCCATTCCAGACAATTTTAATCTTGACACTAAAGGGTGCTTTAGTAATGTCTTATCAGTGTCTGTCTTAATCTTTTTAAAACATGCCCGTATTTAAAAAATGAAGTATTAGTATTTCAGGGGGAGGAAGGGAGTGGGTGGATGTAAAGCTGATGGGGGTGGGGTGACATTTTGTCTTGGTAAAGGAAGGGACTGCTTCCCAGCCTCTGCTGTCTTTGTGTGAGGCCACTTCGTGACGTAACCTGCCTCTTGAGCAGACATTTCCTTGAATTTTTCAAAGCTGAGATCAGGATAATAAAATGCTCAAGTGAGGGATTAGGGAAAACCAAATTAAGGAACCGAGAAATGCATACGGCAATGTGTACTTGTTATTGGCTTTGAGACCTTTGAATATAAAATTGTTCAGTTGAGCTTTTTTTCCCCGACACAGTGATTTTTGCTGTACAGTTTCAGTTATGTTTCTTGTAAGAAATCAATGCAGTTCCCCCCCACGTACCCAGACAAATTACATTCCCCTGAGAAATTGTCCAGTTAATTAAGAGACTTACAATTTTGTGCTTCTTTAATTTTTGAGATTTTTTTTTACTCTTTTATGGGGTTTAGATAGTTATTTTGCTGCACTGCTAAGATTGGTACACAATAGTTTAACTCGCTTTCTAATCGCCTGTTTCATTTTTTAACATTCACAAAAGACTTTGGATCAGGATTGGCGGCACATTCTCCTGAGCACTTTTTCAGGATTTAAAAGCAGTGATCTATGGTTAAATCTGTCCCTTTAACGGGTAATTGTAGATAAGCAATTTGATAGTGGGGAATTTTACTGCTCTTAATATTTATAAAAAGGGTGAGATCTCTTTCTAGGAGTTCAGTGTAAACAGATTTGTGGAATATTAGCTGCTGGTCTACACCTAGATTAATGCGATCGAAAACGGACTTAAAAACCACTTACAGACGTTTTCATCGCCCTCTTTTAGCATTTGCTGAGCTGCAAACTAATGCTTACTGGATGGGGATTTGAAATAGAAATGATGTAAAATATTACTCAATGTAGGTGTGCAGTCTTTGATTAGTCTTGGTTTCTTGTTCATTTTGCCCTCAATTCTTGTTGGGTTTTAATTGTACTGCCTGCATGCCAGATCTGATGTACCTGCAACCACTCCTCTGTGCACATTTGTGTTTTCTTGGCATGGTGTTTGACTTTCCGCCCTTATATTAAACGGACTTGGCTACATTATTCCTTTTGCCCCTCGGCCTCTTGTATTTTTCCAGCAGAGCCTGTGTGTTATTTTATCCAGTCTCTGACTGTGAACAAGTCATTTCTATTTCTTTTAATCACGGAAAATCTTTTATCTTCAAATTCCCCCCCCCCAAAAAAAAAAGTTTTGGCATTTTTTTTGCACTTAATATTTTTCAGACATGCTGAGGGGGGATTTTCTTCAATGAATATGCTTTATATATACAGTAAATTAATTATAATTACTTAAGAACCTCTTTAAAAGCATATTTTTGTCATTTAGAGTTCACAAATGTTTGAAAGCTTCTCACACTTAATTCCAATCTTTGTTGCCCATGGTCTTGCTTTATTCTTTGAAAGTAGAGCAGTGAATGTGTTAGCAAATGTTTATAATATATTCACCAAGCTGTGTTATAGCTTTCCGCTGATAGTACTACCAAGGTACCTAGGGTTTCGAAATGCAGGTATATTTAGAGGGTTACAAAATATTTCTTACTAGCGTTGGTCAGTTCAGTGTAGCACAGCAAAGAGCATAATCTTGCTGGAAGAGGAATAGTGGAAGTGGAGCGTTGAAAGATCTTCAGCCAGCTGGTCAGTAACAGGTGGCTGGGTGGCCCATCTCTCTGCAGAGATGTTCCTGTTTGGATAACAGCTACAAATGGACCCGCTCTGCCCATCCTGTTGACTTGGCTGCAAAGAATTCTGAATCAGGAATGAAGAATACCTTAAAAATTATATATTTTAACAGGAAAAGGACCTGCAAAATTGACTGTGACTGTGAAGTACAAATTCTTTTACTGGGAGGTTTTTTGGGTGGAGAACAATGCTGTGAGAAAGTTGAATTATTTGTATTTGAAAACTGCAGAACTTGGGGGTTCTACTCATAAAAATATCCAAGGCCTTCTGCCTTAAGCAATGGGAGAGCCCCGTCTCATCAAAAGACATTTTTGTTCCAGAGAGAAGGAGAGTCTTAAGTTTAGGAACCCCTCAAGATGTTGGTGGAAGCTTGGTTAAACCGTGAAGCTGAACATCTGTGCATGGCAGAGCTGGTGGTTTTAAATCTACTGTTTCAGTCGTCTTCAGTCTCTTGATCATTTAGATTTGGCTTTTTAGTGCATGTTTTTGTCAGAAAGTGCCTGAAAAGCTTTTACCTTTTATTGGTGAAACCGCTACACTGACCTGACAGTACAGTAGCCATGAGACTGGATCCGCATGCAAGCTGAAAAGCTGAAAGCTGAAGCCACTGACTGACTGAAGTGCCATGAAGAATCCAAAAGAGAATCCAAAAAACGGGCAAGTTTTCGAGGCACGGGAGTCTGTCCAGGACGTGATCAATGAACAGGATTGAATCACAGAGGGCAAAAACCAAAAGACCTTCTCCAGTACACAGAGAGTGGAAAAATCAAGAAAAAATGCAGCAGGACTTTAATACATAAAGGAAACAAGGTATATGCCATTTTCATTGTAAGTGTTAGTGATAATTGCCCTTATCTTGTCATTATGGCTTTATATGGCTTGTCATTATGGCATTATGGAGACATGGGGATGCGGGCCTGTGTTAGCACAGGTATTGCAGTGTTAATATGCATTTTAAACTCTCGCTGTGAACATAGGCTTTTGCCTATGAATGTGTTTAAGTTGGATTTAATGCTTTGAAAGGGAGTAAGGCGAACTGGAATTGAAAGATCTTCAAGACAGATTTGACCTTTATCTGCTTAATGAGTGCTTTGTCAATATTTTGTGCTTGGCTTGAGATTGGCATGCTGCCGACGCATCATTCAGAATCTGTGTTAAGGGTACTATTGTTTTACCTGGCAAACTGATGTGTAGTTGCTTAAAACATAAACTAGTTTCTCAGACCAATATTCATCGAGAATGATCCAGTGATGTGTACGTTAAGCCAACACTTCAGTTGTCCTTTCCATTATATCTATATTATATGCTATTCTAATGTCTGGAAGTTGGCCGAAGTGGTCTCTTGTTTTTCTTTACAAGTTTCTGAGACTGATGCGTGCCTTTTTTAGATTCTAGGGTTTATTATTATTGCCGTACCCTGTTCTCAGACAGTCTATGTCCGATTTTACCCAGCAACTGTCTGTATAAAATATTTTGCTGCCAAGGTTTTCTCTTCAACTGCAAGTATGGCCATATTACATCTGTGTTGACAGCCTTACATTGGCTTCCAGTACAATTCAGGATTGGTTTCTGGGTCATAACGACAGCAATTTAGGTCTTTCTAACTCATCACACAGATAGTCTTTTAAGTTCATAAGTGTCTAGATGGCCTTTTTGATCTCAAGGTGTTGGATTTGTGTATTCCACAATTTAGGGAATCCTACCATCGATGATCCTGTTTTTGTAAGGCACCAGTGTTTGCTATTGTAAACCCTGATCTCTTGCCAGTTTTAGTGTTGTTCTTATTCCGTCATTGTTGTTTTATTGCATTTCTTTTTAGTCTTTGGTTTATTTATTGCTTTTATTCCCATTTTTACTTTAAGTTAATGTTTTATTGCTCTGTTAAAGGTGCACTATTATCAATATTGTTCACATTACTTTTTCTTGTCCAACATTATATTCGGAGGATTATTATCTGTTTAGTTTTTTTTTCTTCTGTTATTTTCATTTTGATTTTGCTTACAATGGAGCTTCGATTTAGTGCTGTTCGGTGCCAAAGATGTTTGAATGGGAACCTTCAAGTCATTTTCTGCAGTACAGTATTATTGAATTTAGGAGAACCATCTTTGCCCAGTGATTAGCTGAGGGAAAATTCTTTCATAGCCACTGCTTGTACTTGGCTATACTAGAGTGTTAAAGGGTCTGTGAAAGTGACAGGAAAGCCACTTGTCCTCTGTTTAGCAAGTACATATTTCTGGGGTGGGAGGGTATTTTAGGAACCTGTGTCATTCATGCTGACATGGTACTCTGTGAACCTTGCAAAGCCATGCCATTTGCAACGTGTTGCAGGAGGCTGTGGGGGTAGCTCAGTGTCTTAAAATATAGTTGGAAACTCCCTTTCACAACGTCTGGGCCGTTAGGTTTTCGCCAGAAGGATAACCCTTGAATTTCTTTGGGAGTGTAGTGAAACATTTGGTATTGTATTTGTGAAGTATACAAACTGTTCTTAGCAGCTGAATTTATATAGAATTAAGGATGCAAGTTGGAATGGTGTAATGAAATCTGAAGAACAAGACCAAAAGTGGATTTCTAGAATTTTTAGAAAAGTTTTCTCTGGTGAAGAGTATTTAGGAAATATACTATCATTTCACTTTTATACCTATCATGAAAAGTTTAAGAAACTTATTTAATCCATAAAGTAGACATTGTACATGTATGAAATGCTGTCCAAGCTCAGTGTAAATGTTAACAAAAAACCTTGTCTAGAATTTTTAACTGCAGTGATTTGAATTTGTCTGAACCTTTTCATAATAATAGTGAAAACGTTCCATACGTTTTTTTATAAGTATGAATTCAGCACAGCTGAAACAGAATCCCTAGCCTCATTCCTTGTGGTCTCCTCCTGTGTGGGGAAAACATATCTGGGATTTTTTTCCCTCCCTGGTGTATAAACTTTCAGAGCAGAAGTGATCTCGCATTATGGAAATTTTTAGTGTTTGGCATGTCAACATTGAGTTACAAATTCAGTTTTGCAAGTGAATAACGAGGAGAGGGGACAGTAAGTAACATTTATTATAACTGGATATTAAGAGCTGGTTTGGTAGTTTTGTTAGTATAGTGCAATAGCATTCAGTTTGCTTTCCCTGTGGGTGGGGAGAGTGTTCATGGTACATGACTCATTGCTCATGACTGCTGCGGACACTTTCTGAAGCTACTTTTGAGTGCAGATGATCCCTGGATTCTAGATTTTGTTACGCCCTGGGCCTGGGGGCTGGGGATTGAGCTCATATCTCATCTTTGTGTACCTGCTCTTTCCAGAGCTGTTGCATCTCGGGTATATTGGTAGATTCTAACTGCAAGTACATGTTTTTTTTTTTTTACTTGGAAAAATGGATTAAAGGGGAACTGCAATGCTATTTTTATATTTCGGGATTAGAAAAAATCAGCATTGATGAGTGCATTGCTCAATATTGCTCTCAACTTTGAGACAGTTGTGCCGACCAATACTACTTGTTAACACTGCGTGCAAATCACGTTGGAGCATTTCTGCAGAATATCCAAAATATCTGCTGCGCAAAATGTACCTATTCTCTTATACATCACATGATTTTGTGCTTAATTTGACATTTTTCTGTAACATAGATGAATTTATTTTGTTACCCAGATAATAACCAGTCTGAGAAAATGGGAAACCGAGAAAATGTGAAAGACTGCCTAGACTTCATCTACTGATAATGAATGGTCATATTTTCTGGGTTTTGCTTCACTGGGATGATGTTGTCCCAGCCAAAACCCCTTAGCTCTTAAGTACACCAGCAGTGCATTACGGAGTTATTTGGACCGATTATTTTATAAAATTGGACAAAACTCAAGCATTCAGCGTCTTTATAAATGAACAGTTTACAGGTGATCTTTGAGACCTGCTGATTGTGGCTCTCCTGACCCTGTGTTTGCATCCTCTGTATAATCTGGACCATACAAGTATTTATCAGCCAGATTGTTTTGGATAAATTCATGCCGGATGCCATACCGCTCAGCGAGATATCTTTCCTCTTAAAGCACAGCTTGGTGTTTGATGCAGAACTGCATTCCTTGTAAAATGTTACCATTCACAGTTGTGCATGAAGGCCCAAGTCATGTGGCACAGTGACACATGGACTTCCACTGTCACACGTTGAACACCTGGTGAGGCTCTGTGAAAATGACTGCTGAAACACGTAAGAACTAAGAACTGTGTCTGACTGAAGCTGGACCATGTTCAGAATATCTGAAACTGGGGCTGATATTCTGCAACCATAGTTTGTATATTCTGGTCTGGTTCATGTACGAGAACTAATGTATCAGCTGGTTTAGCAGACATATATTAAACTGTTCTAGAAGTCCAGCATATGATCACACGGTACCAAAATATAACATAGAAGTATAACAAGGGTTTTTTACTGATGATAATGTGGCTGAGCTTAGGAAACTCTCTTGGACACTTTGCAAACTGTGTGATAGCTTTGCAAAGAATTAAGTTCAGAGTAAGTGTAAAATGAGTTGCTCACTGATCAAATAATACCATGCGCATATGATAAAATGGAGGAGGAAACATTAAAACTATTTTGCACTGCAGGTGTATTTTAATTGAATGCTTTATAGACATTTTATGTAAATGTGTAAAGTGCTTCTTGCTAGAAGATTTGATACATCTAGTTGGGGAGAAAAAAAAGACTCAAACCCAATAAGAGTCTAATTCAGGGTTTCTCAATCCTGGTGCTGGAGGATTGCACACCTGTTTGTATTTGTTCCAAACTACTTCTGTTTGAAAACTGTACCCTTTATTCCTTTGAACTGTTTGACTGTTTTCAGCTCATAAACATTATCTACTTAAATGGGATCTAGGCTTAATTGGTTTTGTGTGGTGACCCCAGGATGTACAGTAACTTTTAGCATACCGTATACCATAACTGTCATTATTTCATTAGTGTTTGAGGTTTCCTTTTCATAATTCATAGCTCTCATTTCATACACAGAACCATGAATTGAAAAGCACAATAAATTGTAAACAATGCATTTTTACATTTCTGCACAACATTCTCACTTTTAATAACGCTGGACTAGACATTTCTTTCGAAAGTGTCTTTTCCCCCAGTCAATTTTGGTGATTATGATAGACTTCTTGAGGTTTAACACAAATATAATTTCAGACTGTATTAAGTAGGATTATTGAGAAAAAAGAAATTTAACTTTCATACAATATCATGCGTTTAATCGCATAATGGTGCTGAGCCCTTGCACAAGTTCAACTGAGCTAAAAGTGTTTTGCCGAATACATTGCCGAATGTATTAGAACTAATTTTTGTCTTGTTTTAGTACATTGAACCTGCTAAAAATCCATAGAACAGAAATACTGCATTTTTATTGTACCTTGAACACCATGTTATCTTCAGCCCATCTATTAGTACAATACAGACTGATGATTCTTGATTCCTTTTCTTCATCAGAGAACTTTTTTTTGCTTTATTCTGCCTTCTTCAAAAAAGCCACTATCTCACTTGGGATGCTTTTAAACTGGCACACATGCTATCTTTAATGCAGGAATGTGTGGCAGGAATGTGCCGTACAGAGTCCGTTGGCAGAGGAAGTACAGGGTCTCCTGCAGAAAGTAAAGCAGGTACTTTCTTCAGGAACGAACAGTCCATATGAAGGACATCTTAAATGAAGGGGCTTTGTGCCTTTTGTGGGTTTTTTTGTGCAGTTAAAAAATGATTTCCTATATGAATAACTGATGTATGCTATATGTCTGAACATATTCAATAAACTGCTTTCTCTTATTGTACTATGTTATAAACTGTGGCTTTCCTCTTAGGAGGTGTAAATTGCAGTGAGAATCCCCTCTAAAAAACTTCTGGATGCCAGCAGTATTTCTGAATGAGCTGTTATTTTCAGACAGCTGAGAAGAATGGCACTCTTACGCACAAACTGAATTGTAGACTCAATTTTCTTCCATTGTCTGCAAAGAAGGTGGTTTACATTCGTTGAATTCACTTGCATTATCTCGTAGTAGAGAAAAGGCTGATAATGGTGTACAGTGCATCTGTGAATGCGCATCCAGATGCCAGTTACAGCCAACAGATATTTTTTGTTAACCTTTGATAATTCATTAAAAATATTTGACCTTATTTCACTTACTGTAAATAGGTTGTTTCTTAACATTACAGCTTTTCAGACCCAATCCAACTTAGTACCCCATATAAAGTTGCATGTGTATTTCTATATCTTCTGTTGTGGTAATTTTTTCCCCCCAATCAGCATTTTAAAACTGCTGCAATTGCATTGTTTCGGCATTTTGCCTTCTCAGCTCCTTTAAAAGTTCCTTCTTTTACAACTAAACAGTTGTGACTGACAGGAAAAATAAATGTCACACACGCATGTAGCAATCTGTAATATACTACATGTTGGTTTCAATTTAAAAAATTGTAAACCCAGATAAGGAAGCATTTTTGGAGGGGGTGTAGTGAAGCAAACATTTATGTAAAATAACCGGTCTTGTAAGAACTGGGTTGCAATACATTTTTTGTTTTCCTATGTTGATTTCATGTAGTTAGAATCCTAATTAGGGCGACATGGTAGTCCAGTGGTAAGCGCTCCTTCACAGCCCTGGGTTCAGTTCCTGTTTTGCTATGTGTGGAGTTTGCATGTTCTCCCCCATGTTCACATGCTCTAGTTTTCTCCCACAGTCCAAGGACGTACTGCCAGGTTATTTGGTTTCTGAGAAAACTGGTCTGGTGTGAGTGTGTACGTGTCTGTCTGCCATGTGATGGACAGGTGTCCTGTAAAAATGAAGCATAAACTACTGGACCCTGACGGTGTAGCTGGAAACTAGAATTCATACTTTTCCAGCTCAACTAAAATATGAAACCAAAACTGAAACGAGTGTATCGTGTAATGTGGTGTAGTTGGGGCACAACTCTCTGTACAGCACATTTGTACCCTTGCATTGAAGGCATCATAGGTGTTGATAATGAAGAGCCAGTGTCCAGAGAGCTAACAGTAAAATCTAGGAGTAAAAACCATCAACTGGCTTGTAATAGGCAGCAGAACCAAATGCTTAAGGCATAGCACATAACAGTCCTGTGGTAGAATAAAATTCAGAATTAGAATAGTAAATAGTAGAATAGTAAATAGTAGAAAAGCAAATTGTGTTTTTTTAACTTTAATTCTTGTAGTAATACTTAGTTTCTGCTTTTCCACACCACACACAGCTAGTTAAAATGTGCAACATTACAACTGTCTAGTAAAAGAGGTGTAATCCTGAACAATTTTGGGTCAATCTATTGCAGTTACAGTTGCAGTCTTCTGGAAATATCCATTCTCTGGTAACAGTGTGCACGTCACAAATAAAAGCTGTACAGCAGGATTCCCATGTTGACCTGAGATTCAATCGTAAGGGGAGCAGCGAAGAGTCCTCAAATTAAGGACTTCCTCCTGTGTGGGCTGAGCCTATGCTTGTTTCTCTAGGCTTCACGATGAACCCTACAGCTGTCACACTGACAGGAGACTGATGAATATTCAGACTGACATTCTTGACATGCCGGTAATTCACTCATCAGAAAAAGAAAATGGTAACTGAAAGAGCAGGAGAATTTGTGGACCGTAATAGTGTTTTTTTTTTTACTGTACCAATGTAGAAGCAGCCATAAAATAAAACCTGTGGTCCTATCACATTCAAATTGAAAAAAGTCACTCGTATTAAGAAGTTTTTAAATTGAGAAACTATTTTGTGAAATACGAATTGTGAATTTTCTATGCGATACAACCGCCATGTGTTATTATTAACATAAACCTAAATGGATCTTCACAAAGCCTGAAGAAATACTGTGGGTTTCTAACAGAAAGAAGCCTCATGGCTTTGTTTTCTGTTAGTGAGCACTGAGTCGGTGTACAGTTATCTTTTAACAGTTTAAACCTATTAGAATATCTTAATTTTATCTAACCTTATCATCCAAGTGCTTACATATAAACTAATTTTATTACAAAGGGGTGTTGTTTTGTGCTGCGTTAATGTCCAGTCATCTTAGGTTTCTATTTCTTATGTAGAATCAGCTAATATTAATTTTAGAAAAGCTGACACCTGAAGACAATATAGTAGTGATTTCATGCATTCTTTCTGTGTCTTTTTTTATATTAAACATCAAAAGAAAGCTTATCACTTAGTGCTGCAATAACTTCACAAAGTTCATTATGCATTATGTATAACATCTACCAACTGGGAGAGGATGTCCCATGCTTGTATAGAGGTGGTCTCAGGCTTGTCCCACAAATGTTCCGTGGGGCTGAAGTGTGTAGGACATCCATAGCAAAACTGTTATGTTCTCATCTTGCAATAAGTCTGTTATGCAGCATAATGACATGCGTTGTGATTTTGCAGTGGTGTTGTATGTGACTGAAAACTTCTGCCCAGATCATCACACTTGCACACTTGCTAACGCCCAGAAAGCATTGGGGTGGTCTATTGCTGATCTTGACATGATACTTTGTACAACTAAGACATTTAATGTTGCATCATTTTGATCATTAAATGAATATCCTTTTGTGTGCTATTTGTTTTATTGCGTTCTCTTTATCTATTTTTATGACTTGGATGAAGATCTGATTACATTTTAGGTCAAATTTATGCAGAAATTCAGAAAATTCTAAAGGGTTCACAAACTTTCTAGCGCCACTGTAAGTATTTAATCTGAAACCTGTCAGTAGATTTGTAAACCCCTCAGTTAAAATACTTTGCTTTCATACCCAGGAATAGTGACGAACTAGACATTTGTCAGATACTGGCTATTAGTCCCAGCACAAAACGGATCTACAATGCCAATGATACATGAAATGGATACAGTTTTTTTCATAAAAGTATTCAGTTATTCTATAACAATTTCTGAATATTGCATGACTTTCTTTAAAACTTGTTTCCCACTTTTTTTCAGATTGACAACTTTGTTTAAATATTTTTTCTGTAAAATGTAAACTGGGGATTAATTCAGATTTGACTTCTCTCTGTAATGTAGGGTTTGTGCAAATTAAGACCATATAGAGGTCCAGTATTGCTAGAGCATAAACAAACATTAGTCTTTAACAGTTTTTGATATTCATAGTTTTCTTTGTGAATACACCAAAGCATTTTCTGTGTTGATGTTAGAAAGTCACTTCTAAACATTTTGTGAGAATAAATTGTGTATAAAAAGAACATGGAGATAATCTGCTACAAATGTTTCAGAGAAATGCAGGAAAAGACAAATGTTTAGTAGCCCTACATTTGACCTGTGAGTCAATAGAGAAGGTGTTCATGGCGTTCAGGACCCTGGACAGCATTCAGTATTCATGCAGTGAATCCATACTGGCCATCTGTCTGCTCCATTGTCTTCAAGAGAATATCTTCAGAACAAAACTTTTACCTCAAGTCTTACACAGGAAGTATCCATCCTCAGTTTAACCAGCTTATTTATCTTCTGTTGCCATATAACTGTCAATTAAAAAATCTTGAACTGTCCATAATGTGAATGGCCAACAGCTATCTCAATGCAGTTGTGATACCCCTGAGTTTGTACCAGTGCCACAAAGACATTGCTCTTATAAGAGAGCCTTATTGGTTTCTTTTTTCTATCACTAGACTAAAGTGCATTATAATCAATGAATGATTGAGAAGTACCTGTCTGAGCTATTATCGCCCTACTCCCCACCTCGTAATTTTTGCTCTTCTAATTCTGGTCTCCTTACTGTCCCCCAAGCCCGTCTACATTGTATGGGTGACAGGGCCTTCTCCTGTTATGCCCCCAAGCTCTGGAACTCTCTGCCCAAGGATATCAGAGAGTCACCTTCTCTAAACTCCTTCAATTCCAGACTCAAAACCTTCTTCTTTAGAAGAGCCTTTACTTAACTGGTTTCATTCTTCACCCCTCTGCTTATCTTAGTACCACCATCCACAGTCTCCTCTGTGTATTGGTAATTGTGTTTTATCTTGTGTATTCTTTTTATTTATTGTTCTTGTCATTCTGTAAAGCGCTTTGAGAAGCCACCTTTAAAGGCTCTATATAAGATAAAGATAAAGGTTATTATTATCATAAGAATCATAAATGATCGATGATCAAGTCATGCAATGATCTGTTTTTCCAAAAAAACATGCATTCAGCTTTTTAAGCTCAGTATATTTCCAAGAATGATATGTATAAACTCTGTAAACGCATGTGCATTAACAAAAAAGAAAAAAACAGCTTTATCATTTAATGTTGCAAAGTGAGAATTTGAAAAACACTGCATTAGCCGTGTTCTGTTGCAGATTTGAGTAGGTTGCATTATGTAAGTAAGATATTATGGGAGTTTTTAGAACATCTAGGAGGAGAAAATACTTTACCAGCAGCAAAGCAAAATGTTCTGTCACCTGTTCTCCTTAATAAAAAGTGAGGTCTCTATTGGGAGTAAATTGCACTTGATCTGTTGTGTAGTGGGGCTTCCAGTGCAAAATGGCTTCCACACATCACTGCAGTGGTGGATGAAGTCATCCCCCCTCCTTTAAATACTTGAATTTGTGTAGTATCTGATAGCGAAGCACTCTTAATGAACATGTTTAGCCATGTGTCCCTGTTGATTTGCACTTGCCATCCAGTATTCCTTGTGACATTCTGTGGACAAGGTGTAATTGTCAGCCTTCTAAGATGTTACAGTGACTTTTAACATCGAACAAGCAAATTTAATGTCTTTACTTGTATGCCGTAATTTAAGTAGCTTTATTTGCACTCGTGTTGTATAAAAAAATCTTTCACTGACCCATAACGCTACTTCCACTTCCATTGCCGTGTTTTATTGGTTTGGCACCATTTTCGTCATTGTGTTGAAAATGTGAGTTTTTATAGCTTCCAGCCTCTGATTGCCACTGAAATTCTCTGTCCCAAGGTAGCCTGACACCAATGAAGACTGCAGTCTGGATAAAAAGGAAACATTTGAGGATTGAAAGGGTTAAGCTATGTTTAAAGCTCTGTGTTCCCGATGTGTAAAGCGAGTAGTGGTCAGTGAAGTGAACATTGAGAAATTGGCAGCAGGGGCTTAATTAAATTGAATTCTCCAGTGCCTGCTGTACAGTGAAAAGTACAAGAAGCAGGGCGTCATGGAATGAACCCTCAGGTACCTGGTAATTATCAAAGAGTCAAGGTGAAGACTATAAAAAAACAGGTGTAACTGGGTGAATACAAAAGCTCTAGTGTTGGCTGGGTGTTCTCCATGGTACAGAGTAAAAAGCAACTGAGAAGGAGGAACACCTTCTACTCTTCCCCCACATTTGTATGTTCTACCAGTGTTTGGTAGGTTAACTGGCTTCTAGGAAAATTAGCCCAGGTGTGATTTTGTGCATATTTGTGTCTGTGCGTGCCCTTGTGCCTGTTCCTAGATTAGGCTCTGGCTTCTCCATGACCTTGTATTGGATAAAGGGATTTGAAAATAGATGGATGTTTTTTTGTTTAGAATCCAAACATAGATTAGATCTTAAGATGTGTTAAATTACAAAGAAATCCGTTGCCAACAAGATTAATCAAATGGTTAGTGGTCAAAGGAAATTTATAAAGACAGTGACTGATGTGCATTGCACTGCCAGCTACCTAGAGCAATGACCAAGCAACATCGGCTGCAGCGTTCACAATTGACAATTGTTTTCTTAATGTTAAGCTGATTCAAGATGGTGAATTAAAGGGTAAGTAAAGCATAGAAGCAACATTCTTTTTTCTGTGGAGAATCGTTTAAAAGTTTGTGTTCATTCATCATTGCAGGAGTAAAGTGCAAGTTGGTACCGTGAGATTGTTTTTGTCTAGTATTAAAATGCAAGTCAACCCTGTTTTCCTGTAATGGGCTTTCAATACCTCGTTCAATATGATGAAAATATGGAAAATTGAATGAAGAATGTAACTAGAAACAAGATGTTCTTGCGGCTATGTTATATTACAGCTGCGTTAAAAACTTGGAATAAGGAATTGGCAGCGAACCTTTCATTATTTTAACATGCATGTTGGACCATTAGGGATTTAGTTCAGTTCTGTCACTCCTACATATTCTATTCCAAAACGGAATATTGCGGTGCTCCCGATTAATGTCACAGTACTGTTTACCGACTAACATATGTGCAAAACATATAAAAATGGTGCAAAATATGTGGCTACTTGTCCTTAATTACATATATAAAACATTTCTGATTGTTAATCCACTTGTATTTTCAGCTGTGTCAAACGTATGCACAGTGTTTTGGGATCTCTACCGACTCAGTGTGGCTGTTAATTCAAAGATTTTGCAGGTCTTTAACAATTTGTAAAAACTATTTGTACTTTTTGTAGAATCTCTGGTAAAGTGGCAAAGACATTTATCACCAAATAAAGTACTCCAGTTCGTTTCAGAGTCATAGTTAATACATAGTTAAAGTATTTTTTCAGATATTCAGGCAGCGCGACTATGTGCTGCTAGTACTGTAGTTCTTTGGGGAGTTTTATTGTTTGGTTGGAGTCGAATCTCAGCACTAGTGCCTATTGCACAGCTACCGTGAACTAGGCTACATTCAGCATTTCCACAGCGGCCTCGCCTGAAACAATTGGCTTTCACACAAGATGTTTTAAGGTCCACGTCAATGTCTTTGTCAGCACGAATTCTGTGCCTGGAATTAATCCAGGCACAGCAAGAGAGACCTTTCTTTTTTTTCCACGGCCCTCTTAAATACCTCATTCATAGAAACATTGTGGGGTTGAAATTCCGTAGTGTGCCCTCCTGGAGCCGATGCAGTTAAGCAAGTGTAACCTTTGCCCAGACCTCTCTAGAAGAGGCCAAGAGTCCCTGTGAATACAAATGTGTTTTAGTGGGTGAATGTGATGTCCTACTCTTTTGGGATGGTCAGAAGACGGTGACTGAACACCAGTAACAAGCCTTTAGCTCATTACATATGGTGTGGAGTGAATCCAAAGAAATGTATGTAAAAATGAAAAAAAAAAGTGAATTTCTAATCATTCTTAGGATTTTCTAATCATTTCTAATCATCATTTCTTATAATAAGATACTACAGTGAAAAAACAAGGAACAGTAGTAACTTTTTTAAAAAAGAGAATAAGAACTACATACGAACATCTATAGTGCCTTGCAAACATTCACCCTCCTGCCAAGTCTTATATTTTGTTGCAGTCTGTACTTGAACTCAACATTTTTAAGGCCTTTTCATCTGACTTGATATTTAGACTCTACGCAATCACAACTGAAAGCTAAAAAGTGCTGAGTAAAGACGTTAGTCAAAGGGAATTAAAGTATTCTCAATACCAGATGTTTTTAAACTCTTTGCTACATCAACCCTAAACCAGTTCAGTTCAGTATCACTATGAAAGGTCACAGAGTAAGTGTGATGGTTTCTCTGCGAACACAGTGTTTTAACCTGATTAGAGTAAATATGTTTTTGTTTCCTGCGTTAGTCATTAAACTACAGTTCACATGGTGATATGGCAAACCTCTCATAACAGCCAAGGAAGGTTTTGAAGCAAGTCACCGCTAAAGTGGTACAGAGGCACAGATGAGGAAAAGCTTGCAAGAAAGTTACAAAGTTACTGATCCTTCTGAATGAGCTGACTCATGAGCTGATTTGTCTCTTAATGCTACCTAGATCTGGACACCCTTCCAAACTGAGCAACCAGACAGACAGGAAACTGCTAAAGAATGCCCAGAACCCATTGGCTGTGTACAATTTTAAGTTCTAGCTCTGAGATGGGGCTTCGTAAATTAACAATATCCCAATCGCTACACAAAGCTAGTTTGTATGGGCAAGTGGCAAAGTAGAAGCCATGTCTGCGAATAAAGCATTAAAATTGTATAGCAGATGTGGTCAGACTAGGCAAAATTGACCTATTTGGTCTAAATGCTAAGCATTGCATTATGTCACATGGTGGTGGCAGCATCATAGCATGGGACTGCTTGTCATCAGCAGGGACCTGCAAGCTTGTCGGGAGTGAGGGGGAGATGGATGGTGCAAAGTACAGGCGAATCTTTGAGGAAAAACTTGCTCGAGTCAGGCAGCAACCAAAACTGGATTGAAAACTCCCATTTCAGCTGGACAAAGGCACAATTCACAAGGCCATACTGCAATGGTTTGACAAAGAGTGAATGTCCTTCAGTGACCCAGTCAAACTCCTGACTTGAATTTAATAGAAAATGAATGTTGAGACATTTACGATCCCGGACAAACCGCTGAGGAGGAATATCCAAAGCCTAAACCATCCCACTGTAGTAAATCATCAGGGACCTCTATAAAAAGACAAGTGTGCTTCCACCAAGTGCTGACATAGGGGGCTGAATACTTATGCAATAAGTAAACTTTACTTAGGATATTTTCTTTGCGTGTTTAGCTGACGTATAGTCTATTTCACTTCTAACCGTTCAGTTTGATCATTACAGTTTTTACGTTCATTTTGGGGGGGGGGATTCTAATTATTCTGAATGTGATTGTTGGGAGGTGAAAATGTTTGCAAGGCACTCTCTATTGATAGTTTTAATGTCGATCAATAGATGACTAAATAGCCTGTAGGAAAACTGTGGATATCTAGGAATTTTCAGGATTAATTTTTTCTGCCCATGTTGCCACCTTCATTTCTGCATACGTACCATACAACTGAAATTTATTTTTCCCCTTTTTTCTAGGAATTGATTTCAAGATCAAAACAGTTGAATTACAAGGGAAGAAGATAAAACTACAGATATGGTGAGTATGCATCCTGTTAACATGCTAGCCCTTATTATTAGAGACTGTATGTGTGGCCTGTCATTCAGCAATATGAAAACCCAAATCAAAGATCGGCAGGAGAGAAAGATCTCCTCTCGCTTGTCCTGCTGGAATTTTTCGGCGTGTGTGTCAGTGGAAAGACCTGGGGCGCAGAAGCATACCAACGGGCTTGATCCGCAGAATACTGATGAACCATGCAAATTACCTGTGAACGGGCTGCTTTGTGTTTTGGCAGAATGTGAAGCAGCTTAGAAAGCACCACAGTTAACGGCTGAAAAATGCTGTCATATTTAAAACCCATCTGCAGCGTTAATCACCCATTTCTCACTCCTTTTGTCTTTTTCTCTGATTGTGTTGAGGCCGTATTTAATGTCCTTATGCTGCTCTTTTGAATATTTTTCTTACATTGGTTTTATGGAGCATGAGAATCCAAGGAGAAGAGAAGATCTGTTCGATATAAAGGTTTGCTGGTTTAAGAGCAATGTCTTCAGAATAGCTTTTCTGCTCACTTATTGCTCAGTTGGTTTTAATTGTAAGATGGGGGGTAAGAGGAAATCTCAAGAAACAAATCTCAGGAATTTATTTAGATCTTCTGTCTGAATTCCTGTGGTTTGAACCGTGTGCTGTCAGTATCTATATTTATTTTGGGTTGGAGTGTTTCTTAAGGAACAGAACCATTGCATTGGCCTGCCTGGCACTCTGAGGAAAGTACAGGTAATGGGTAAAAAAAAAAAGGAAACACCATGGTAAATGAGGAACCCAAGCAGTATATTCAAAGCAAGGCCTGACACAGAGGCTGGCTAGTGTTAATTAAGCAAATAACACCCCAGTATGCTGTTTAGGCTATTCAAATGCAAATTAGCTGTCAAGTGTTGAACACGCACTAAGTTTCATCCTACTGAGGTCTGTACGAAAAATCTTTCCTCATGAGTAAGAGCAACACGGAGTCGGCTGCCCCTTATATAAGGGAATCATTTGGGTGTTAATAAGGGAGAGACCTTAGAAATTTTATTCACATAGGGTCAGATTGCAAAAATGACACAAGTTAAAGGTTGCTTGTAGAAGAATGACATCATGAAAGAATTAGTGAAAAGAACTCAAAACTGTAAGCCAGAAAAATGATTTCCTTATGCACACGTATGCAGGAGTTAATGTCAGAAGTGTGTTCATTTTGTTTTCTTTTCCCAGAAGCCCATCTGTGGAGTTGGGTTGCTGTTGCTATATTACCGATTGCTTCAGACATCTGCTTCATCAGGGGGCTTGAAGGGAGATCCTGTCTCTTGGGTTTAGCTAGTGTATAGTTAGGTTCTGCAGATGGCAGCAGATGACTTTCTTCAGCAGTCACTTAAAGAGACCTCATTACATAGTTTATCTAACTAAAACATTCACAGTCTGACCTCATCAGGTGAAGAGCCAAGAATTGTTAAAGTGTTAAACTAGATTGTAATTGGGAAACCTTCCAAAACTTCAGGGAAGCTTCCATGTTAATCTTTTGAATCGGTTTAGAAACATTTCTTTAACAGACTGTAGCTCAAATGTTTTTTTGTATCTGTTCATTTGAACTCCACAAGAAGATTTATACAGAGAAATAAATAACACAAAGGACTAGGACTGAGTGGGATCCTGTTTTTACTGGAATTTTCATACAGGGAGAGAATTTTGCTTGAAAGAAAATGGTGTCTAGGGGAGGACTGGTCTTTTGATTTTATCTTTTGGGTTCCAGCTGTAGCTGCTTCTTAATTTATAGTCAAGTCCATGACAGCATGTACATTTTTAAATTATTGCATAGCACTTGGCAGCGTTTTAATTTGCTGTCAAGTTGTCGGACACCTTTTACATCACCATTGATTTTGAAGCAGTGCATAGATAGAGATCGAATGTCACCTTGAAGATAAGTATCTGTTGTGTGTAAAGGAGTGAAGAATTGGGAATCCCTTTACGGTTTTCCTTGGTCGAAAGCAGTTCTGTTTGCATTTTCAAAACCATTAAAGAAACTCTCCATAGTCTTTCAGGCGGTGCAAAACATTTAATTGTTTGATTGCTTTCGCAACCCGCAGATGTCTAGCGGTTTTGTAAGGCAGTGAATACAAATCGGCATTAAATAAAAAAATCAATTGACTCGTATAGCTAAATATAACACTTTCTCCATAAAGACACCTTTCTCAAAAGTAGTAATCTAAACCTAACATGTACAAGTATCAAATGTGAAATTGTTCACTCAAATCTTACCAAAGGGTTACAGAACACCCCACCAAGTAAACTACCGCTAGAACAAATGCAGTTTGGAACTGACTTGACACACTTGGTGGTTTGACAGAGCACTAAATTGGTTTGTTCTTTTGGGTTACCCAACATAGAATGGCTAAAGAAAAGGGACCTCAGGAGCTTTTAGGGATAAAGAGTTTTCTCCTGATGGGGGGAGATTTTGCAAGTTGCTGAATGTTAGAAGTGTACTTTTTCTCCCCTTCATTTCCACAGGGATACAGCGGGGCAGGAGCGATTTCACACAATCACCACTTCCTACTACAGAGGTGCCATGGGGATCATGTTAGTGTATGACATCACAAATGCCAAAAGCTTTGAAAACATCAGCAAGTGGCTGCGAAACATTGACGAGGTGAGACAGTTTGGAATTATGCCATCGTAGCACTAGATCCTCATTTCTAAATCTGCAGCATCGTGTGGTGGTGAAATTGATTCTCTTCTACTTGAACTCCATACTTTTAAACAAACAAATGGGTTTATGCAGATGCCGGTTGTAGGGAGAGATCCAAATTCTCAATTGTTATTGAGTTCATTTAAATGGGTTTCTGTTTTTTAAGTATCAGTGACTGTGATGTCTGTGACTGTGATCCTTTTAATTTGCTGTTAAGTAAGTCATATTTAGAATATATGTACTAAGAATACTGTAAGTAAAACAGCTATCCATCTACAGTACAGTGCCTTGCAAAAGTATTCAGCGCCATTCCAATGTGTCCGATGAGTATTGTAATTAAAACTTGAATGCTCAAACTGAACACTTTGTGGTGAAAATTAAAATTTTAGCAAGACATCCATAGAAAAAACAAACTAAACTGACTTCTTTAGCAGTCATGACCTAATGTCATTACTTTGGCTGTAATTACAGCTGAGTTTTTTTTTGGGAGAAGACTACCAACATTGTATTCTAAAAATCACACATTCTTCATTGCAAACTTAAATTAATGAATTTACAAGTCCTGTCACAGATTTACTATTGGATTCAGGTTAGGAGCTTGATCTGACGGGTAAAAAAATTCACTAATTTCTTGTTCTGCCACTCATGTATGGCTTTGACCTGGTGCTTCAGTCAGTATCCTGCTGACATTCCCAGGTTTAGGTCTTTAGAAGATTGAAGCCCGTACTTTGCTCCATCTATTTTCTCATCAAGCCTCACAAGCTTCCCAGTGCCTGACAATTAAAAGCAGAACTATGACTTCAGAACTCTCCCTCCCTCCTTCTTGGGTTTTTTCATAATATTTTATCAAAAATAGAAATTACTTTTATATGGGATTTTTTGTTGCTGATTTACACAAATTCCTCTACAAATACAGAAATAAAAGTTCTTTATTTTTTTTTAATGCAATTTAAAAGAAAACTCTGTAATGTCTTGATATGATAAGTATTCACCCTCTTTGAGTACCGGCGCTCAACTTGAATGGATTTGCATTACTGCACAGTAGTGTGAAACTGAAGACTAGTAATTCAAAAGTCATACACCCCCAATTATTCTCAAACAAATTAGCCTTTTTTATCCAGTTAACTTGCAACTTAACTAAGGGTTTCTCATTGTACAAGTACAGTCTGGATTTTAGCTTTAGAAGTGTTAAGCTTTATTTAGCAGGTGAAACTAAGCAACCCGACACCATAGCTCAATGCTCTGAGAGGTTTTTATTTTCCAGGTATTAAACAATATTTTTAGACTGGATGAGTAGTCTGAAGAAAGATGGGAAGTTAAATATTGTATTCTGTGTCAGCTCTCCAAACCAAGAACACCCAGTTTCTTTGCAGTGAACCTCAAATATAAATTAGCATAATTGGTGAAGCTTACTAGACTAAAACGGACCTTGTGCTTCTATTGCTAATTTAACTCTTTGTTGTATAACTAGTTTTCTTTAAAAGCTTGTAAAAACGCAAACCCATATATCCTGTATTCATCATGTCAGCTAGAATATAGTCTTCACTATAATTAGTGGACTAGAGGTGTTTTCAGACATAAGGTGTTTACGTTTTATTGGTCGTTTCCCCTTAAGTGATTATTACCATCTGATTACAGTCCTCTCTTTATTTCCAGCAGTATAAAAAATACAACCTATGAATAATTTACCGGTAAAATGTCACTGTAGTTTATCAATATTTTTTAAAGTTATATGCATTTGTCATAAGAATGAAATTCTCTTTTTGTCTATAGGTTACTTGTATATTGCTTTTTTCTTTAATTTTTTTGCCATCATTTTGGACTTATTGGTTAAGTTATTTCAAGCTGTCGGCCGTTATAAAAACTCTCAATTTTATAACCTCACTCTCAGAACTCTTAATTTGTCATAAACTAGAGTTGGAATAGATTGTTTCAGTGAAAATTAATTGCGGTTTCTGGACGTATTGTATGGTTTTGACCTTAATTTTATTCTAAAACAGTCGTGGACATGTTCACTGTCCCCACCACAACCCCTACAAGCTATTGTCGCCATCATCGTCCAAGACATCTGTAATGTCACAGCCAAGTCATATCAATGCTGTCTGTAGGTGTTACCTGTGTTTATTGCATTGATAAAGTGAGCAAACTAATGTATTTACTATGTAACCCTTCATGGAATCGAAATGGTTTCACTGATGGAAATGTCTTCCTTGCCTCTCAGTGTATCCATAGTAAAGGTGTGCTTCTCCTCATGGCTAAAGTTGTCTGTATAAATTCTAAAAAAAAAACATCAAGCAGTGATGTTCTTGCACTGATAAAATGCATATTTTCCTTCCAGCATGCAAACGAAGACGTAGAGAGAATGCTGCTAGGCAACAAGTGTGACATGGAGGACAAGCGAGTGGTACCAAAGGCAAAGGGAGAGCAGGTGAGAGGGGTTCTGTCTGTAATGTTCACATTGCGGACACTTGTCATTCTGACTAACATTGAGTATCATAAGGACTAAATAACTAGATACCTTTATCCTTTTAACCTTTTATCTAATTTAAATCAAGCTTAGTACCTTATTAAGCTTAATATCCAAGTGAGATTATACAGACTTTGTAAGTGTTGGGGTGCTTGCTTTACGTAGGTATAAGGCAAGTACAAAATCAGACCTATGGTCTTAGACGGAAAGCCATTTTTTAACTTCTTTCCAGGTATTTTCTGAGGGGTTTGATTGTGTTCTCTTCCTGAATATTGATAATGTCTTTAAGCTTTAAACGGTTTAAACCACCTTATATCTGAAAATCATCCTTTTTCCTGTTGACACCCACTTCAGAAGCATCCCAGTTAACTGAATTTCTCTTTACAGATTGCAAGAGAACATGGCATTAGGTTTTTTGAGACAAGTGCAAAAGCAAATATCAACATTGAGAAGGCATTCCTCACATTAGCAGAAGACATACTTCGAAAGGTATGGGTTTTCTTCCTGCGGCTTAACTGTGAGACCTGACTCACTACTTGAGCTATACAACGTTTTCTTGATTCATTTTAACTTGTATAAAATGTGAGTACTAAAGAATGTGCAAGTTACCATTTGTTGTTTGTGTTGCTTGTTTAAAATACTAACATTATGAAAATAACGCGTAGTTTCTGGGAGTTCGTACACTGCCAAGAAAAGTTGATGAATCCCAAAGAGAGATCTGCACAATTCTGTATGTAAAACGAATCTTTGTTTTAAATAGGGTTTACAGAAACAAAATTCCATGTCTTTTGCAATAAAATGACGTACTGAATGTATGTACATGGAAGCTTCCCTGAAGTTTTGGAAGGTTTGTGCATTTGCCTGTTATACTGGGCAAGTAAGATGTTTCTGGTTTTATAGACAAAATTTCCCTTGAGGAGGTTGTCCATTAAATCCAAAGTCATTCTGTAATTAAAATCAGGTGTTTAAATGAGAAAATCTTGGGGACTGAGTATGGAAGGCCCCACCCTATGAAATCAGAAAAGAAGTCATACCACGATCTAAGGAAGGTTCACAGTTATTGATGGTCCTCAGTCCAGAAAGGATTAGAAGAAGGATTTGGACCTCTACTAAACCACTGTCAAACTGTCTACAAATGGAGAAATTTCAAGACCACACTTGCTCTTTCCAAGAGCAGTCACCCTACCAAAATGTCTCCAAGAACAAGCCAGAAAATCAAGGAAGTTACAAAGAACTTTAGAATAACACCCAAGGAACTGCAGGCCACTCCTCTCCTTGTCTAATGCGATAGTTCATGACTCAGCTGTCAGAAAACGACAGAACAAGAATGGTGTTTATGGAGAGGCTAGAAAGGAGACACCCGCTGCTCTCCAAAAATAAGACGGGTGCCTGTCTGAAGTTTGGCATCCGGATCAAAGTTCCCTGGGCAGACAAGTTAAAAGCATAAATGAGAAACATCGTTTGGAGAAAATCAAACACTGCTTTTGAACAAAACCTCCTTATCCCAGCTGTCAAGCAGGGAGTGGGAGTGTGGTGGATTAAGGCTGATTTGATGTCCCAGGACCAGAACAGCTTTACATCCTTAACACAGCCATGAATTCTGCATACTATCATAAGATTATAGTTGAGAATGGTAGACCAGCTTGTGAAAAGACAGATCCTAAATATTAATAATAGTAATAAAATAATTAATAACTTACACTTATATAGCGCTTTTCTGGACGCTCCACTTAAAGCACTTTACAGGTAATGGGGACTCTCCTCCACCACCACAAATGTGTAGCCCCCATCTGGATGATGTGATGGCAGCCATAATGCGCCAGAACACACACCACACATCAGCTATCAGGAGGAGAGCAGCGTGATGAAGCCAATTTATAGATGGGGATTATTAGGAGGCCATGATTGGTAAAGGCCAATGGGAAATTTGGCCAGGATGCTGGAGTAACACCTCAAAAAGAGTAGACAAAAAACGCCCTGGGATTTTTAATGACTACAGAGAGTCAGGACCTTGGGTTTACCTCATCCAAAGGATGGCGCCCTTTTAAAGTATAGTGTCCCTGTTACTATACTGGGGCATTAGGACTCTCAGAGACCGGAGGGTGAGGGCCCCCTACTGGCCACTATATAGATTGAAAGAAGAGTGGCTGCAAAAAATTCTGCGTTTTACAATTTTCAAAGTCACGACTTAAACCCTATGGAAATGTGGCAGGACCTGAAGCACGCTTTTCATGCAAGGCTTTTCTCCAACGTCACAGATCTAAGGAGTTCTGTGATGAGAAGTGGACTACAATTCCTCCAAACTAATGTGAGAGACTGATCAATGATAAGAAACATTTAGTTGCAGTTGCTGTTCAAGGAGGTTCATACCACTTATTGAATCTGAGGGTTCACAAACTTGGTCACATGATTTGATTCTCAAATGATGCAACATTCAAATATTTTGCAAGAGTATCATGTTTTGTGTCATTTGTTTCACCAGGTATTTGTAAAAATACTAAGGGGTTCACAAACTTCTTCTTAGCACTGTATCTAATGCCTTTAAGAAATGTGGTTTATCAAAATGTGGTAATCACACTAAAGAGACCATGTATAATTGTTAAATTACTGCACAGTGTACAGTTATCATGTTTTGCTGCTAAGATTAATTTCTACTACAGTTCTTACAGTCCGCACCCCTTTGGTTCTTAAAATAGTCTTGCAACCCTTATTAAAATCATTGATCAGTTCTTTAAATCAAAGATATATCATAACACTAGAATGATCATTTTCATTTTGCAGTAAAATTAAGCATTTCATTAAAATTTACATTTTTGAAATCTTACCTTAAAATACCTAGGTCCGTTGAAACAAAGTAGTTGTGCTTATGTGCCTCTACTTCACATTAATGCCTGGATACCTTAGTGGTTTGGGTGGAGAGGCCATAGAACCTTTCTGCTCCAGTAACTGAGGGATATCAGGCACAGCAGACAGGATATGCTGCTATTCCCATGGTCTGATGGGGCCTGACATTCACTTCATTGCCCAGACTGAGATTCTCTGGGCAACATGCAGAGGTGCCTCTTGAAGGAGTTCTGTTTTTCAAATAGAAGAACAGTACACTACTAGGAATAGTTGCAGAAATCCAATTTGCTCAATTACTGCAAATTATTGCCAATTTAATTTAGGCATATATGCAGTAATTTATACAGATAATTAGTAATAATTTGATCTTGTGTATTCATATTGGGGAACTGTCATCGCCGCACACCTAGTTTGTACAGGAAGTGATGCTCCCTTTAACACAGTTCTACACGACTGCTTTGAAGGTGCAGAATATCTGTGATGTCAAGTAATGGTTTTCTTGGTATAGTTTCAAATCTCAGAGGAAGCATTCCGGAAAGGAAATGTGATTATCTACTGGTATACATGTCGGCTGGATGATGTGTAGATTTTGTTTTATCAATGTTAATTGTGTGAGGTGTCAATCCAGAAATCATAGTTTTCAGTAAAGTTATTCAAGAACATCTGTCCTTGTAAGAACAAGTGAACTAGAAGCCCCCAAAAATGTGCTTTAAAGGGGCTATTATAATATAGTATATTAATTTCAAGGAAGATAAAACATTTCCATGAGGGTTGCACTGTTTAATGGCAATCACATCCATACTATCACCTGTTCATTTCAGATATGAAAATGTATATATCTGCTTAGTTTGATTTGTGAGCCATATTCAATCTTCAGTTTTCCAGACATCAATGTTTTCCCATACCCTTAAAAATGATATGGAATAGCTTTGATGCTGGAACACTGTAATAATCTTTTAATAAAACCAATAGGATCATAACTATTCTAAAATTCTTTGCCTTTTCAGTATTATTCTTTCATTTGTGGAAATTCTGAAATGTGAAACAGCCTTCTGTTATGTGGTGGTGTTAACATTCATATGCCCCCTGTTTGTATGGTTTGCAAGAGTTGCAGGGGTGTGGGAAGAGGAGAAAATGGTAACCATTATATGTCACATGCTGATTTTAGTAAAGAAAAGAGATTGGGAAATATATTGTACCGTGCTGACAAGTTGGTTTCCATCATCTGGACGAGGCTTTTAATGCAACTTTTTTTTTCTTTTTCCTGTTCTGCAGACACCCGTAAAAGAGCCCAACAGTGAAAACGTAGATATCAGCAGCGGAAGTGGAGTCACGGGCTGGAAGAGCAAGTGCTGCAGCTGAACAACTCCCTTCTCTCTCCCCCTCCTCTCCTTTTTTCAGTTTCTAAACTCTGGAAATAAACCACTTGACTCACCTAAATCTAACCTCCTGTTTTCCCCTCCCCCGTCCCCTCCCCTCATTTGAAAACTTTAATCTTCTTTTTGTTCTTCCATTCATGACTGCTTGCTGACAATATAATTTTTATTTCAAAAAAATGTATAGATAAAAAAAGAAATCATGTCGTGTTTCTTGTCTCCTTTTTTTTTTTAATGGATACAAAAAAAAAGTTGCTCAGACTCACCACTACATTTATTTTTATTTCTGGGATCAGTCAAAACTCCCTATCAACCTCAAGACTTATAATGGTTTTGAACCTGCAAAAATAAAAAGTCAGAATTTAAAAAATAGAATTAACAATTTTGTACAATAGTGGAATTTCTGTTATGTATAGCTGTATTTGGTCATTACCGTTTGTATACACGTGTAAAAGTGACAAGACAAACACCTGTGTAGAACTTGCTTGAACTTTTCTAGGTGGGATTAATTTTGTCCTGTGCCTTACATGGAATAAAAGGAGCATAATCTTTGATGGTAGAGCCACGTCCATGATCGACCAACCATTTATAACTTCACAGTTTAATATTCAGTTCTTACTGCTTCTCCATAACAGTGTCAGTATATGAACTTACAAGGAAGTGCAGAAAAGTTTGAATTTCTTGCTGTCGATTGAAGAGAATCTTTAATTTTTTACCATGACCGTTTATTTTACATGTATGGTTTCCTTTTAAGTACTTCTTCGTGCTCATTTCTTTGAATTGGACAACCTTTCTGGGTTTGCCAAGATGCTCGATCAAAGGAATAGCACTAATTCACAAAGTGGGGGGGGATAACGTTTGAATATTTCTCATTGGAAATTCAAACAGTTTTGCAGATCCATTAAAATAAGCTTGTTTATGTTAATTGTGGTTTCTTTTTTATTTGTAAGTTCTTTTTTTTTATTTTATGGTTCATTTAAGGTAGACTTGGAGGTTTTTTGCATGTGCTAGTGCTGTGTTTTCACTGGGTTGATGTTGCCTCTTATAACTCAATAGTGTTTGAACAAGCTCTACAGTTTCTGCAGAAGCTGGATCCTTATGGAAAATCAGATTTTACTATATAGAGAACATCCCACAGGAAATTCCACTTATCCTGCTGTATTCAACACCTGACTTTTCAAAATACGTACTACAAAGTGCTGAAAACCTATGCAGATACCTTATTGAATTTGCACTTTTTTTTTCTTGTCGCATGTTTGGTTCCATGTTTGGTTTACATTGCACAATTTGTGAAACTTGACAGAATCCTTAATAGGCTAGTTAAATCCTGTGTTATATTTCTGTAAGCAAAAATTAATCCTATAACATTTGTTAGTCATGATGACAATGACATTTAGTTAAACCAATACTTGGTAGTAGTAAACTTGTATTAATGTTTGTCGAATGGTTATGGCCCATAAGATTTCATAAAATCGTCTCTTATCTGAGGCGATTGCTTTCCTCTTAAAACCAAAGATGGACCCAAGGATGAATAGGATTTGTGTTTCTGACATACAAAGCATGCTGCTCAGTGTTTTGTAAATAATGCACTGCAGTGTTTTATTTCCTGTTATATCTGCACTTTCTGCCATTAAAACTGTAAGGGAATATAATTTAACTTAATCTTTAGAGGCTCCTTAAAATGTATTGGGTTTCTGTTTTTTTTTCTTAGGGCTAAAGCTTCTCTGTGTGTACATTGGGATCCTGTGTAGCAGCAGTGTAAAGACCAACAAGTCACTTGCATAGAACCATACTCTAGCCATTTACTCTGGTACTGGAGACTAAGGGTTTAGTTTTAATATTTACTAATATGACTAAAAATGTTAAATAAACTGAAATCTTTCTAGATGGTCCAGTGTTGTTGCTGTTTCATGCTGGGATCTAGTTTTGCAAACAAACATTTTCTTGAATTGATGTAATGGCATGTAGTGTTGATTAATCTGGTTTTCTACCTATAAAATGAGAACAGCAACTACTTTCAAATGCTCGTTCTAGTACGTTCCCATGATCTGTGGCACTTAATAGAATTCGTGAAATTTCTAACTGGTTGCTCTTATTAAAAGATTTAACTAAGTACCTGGCACTTACCCAAACGCATTCTACTCATAAAATTGAAAATGGCAAAGTAACAGCAAAGACATTGCATGGTAATGTTTATGAAAACCGTTACCGAGTTAAAATCAGCATTTTGCCGTAAAATAATTTTCGGTGTAGAAGAGTCGTGTGTTGTGCTCGCCACAAGATGGCATACCTTTCCTAAAACCTGAAATGAATTTGCGTAAAGAAATATCATCGAAGGAGATTCTTTATAGCCTCAACTACACTGGATGGTTGTAGTTCCCAGCATGCTGCCACTGGCTTCCATTAGCAAATTGAACACATTCACTTTTCTCTTTGACCACATTTTTCTTTTGCATTATTTCCATTCGCTCACAGCGAATGTTTTGCCAATAAATTGTTTTAATATAGAACAAATGAGCTGGGGAGTAAAGTTTTTGCTGAAGATCTGGAAAGAGGAAGCTACGCGCTACGGGAGAGAAACTGATTTTTTTTAGTACAAAATGCGTTGAATGAAGAATCTGGCGTCTGGATCGGAACTCAGTGTTGCAATAGTATAGCAGGTGCAGAAAAACCTCCAGGAATCTCAAAACTTTGAAATGTTTGTGACATTTGTTACCTGGTTATGATGCCTGTCTTTTCCCGTCTCTGCTCTAACCTAGTTACCTATAAATAGCTCCTTCATTAATGTTAAATACCTTCAAAGGGGGAAAAAGATGTGCTAAAATATTGGTTTGCCGTGTGAAGTTGCAGGGAATGTTATGCCAGCGTCTAAGAAAATGAATTTTCCTTCATACCTTCACTCCTGTGCTACAGTAATCACGTAATAAAGTAATCAAACAAAGCATAAAGACACGAATTTGGAATTTACATCGGTTTAACCAGGTGAAAGCTATTCAGTTATCGCTGAATAGCTGTTAATGAATTTGACTTTAAATCAAAATTGTCCCAGTGCTTTTTATTATAAATATACCAGCTCTTTACTTAATTTATTGTAAATACAGTATACTTAAAAAATCGCTAAACTATACGAAACAACATCTATTGTAAGCAGTTGACCTACTCCTATAGCTCACTATTGAAATTTCTGAATATTAAACCTGTTTAGTATTTATTTTAAGCTTATTTTATTAGTGCATTTCACCGTTACTGGCATTTCTGATTTTACAAACTAAATTTTCTTTGAACAGTTTTTGTCCTTTAACCCGTGTGTTTAATTGCCGTGCGTTTTTAACCGCTTCAGCCTTTCCTGTTACGTTTCAAAGCTTTCGAAGGCACATTTGCCACCTAAATCCGCTCTCTTCTGGCTAAGAACTCGACAAGATGCCTGAAGTGTTTCCTGCGCTCACGAATGATTAAGAGAGAAGAATTCACAAGATTCATAACCAGAACTTCAGAGCAACAACCGATGCATTACGATTTTAACCTGTAATTTACCCATTGTCTCTGACATTTCAATCTGAGACCACTGCAAACGTAACTACTATAATTTCTCCATGTTATAAACCTGCAGCCAGAGTCGGGACATTTGTGGTTTCCACTATAAATGGACATTTGAAGTGTAAAAGGTTCTATCGTTTATTCGATTTTGTAGAATTTACAACCATAGACATTTACATCTTCGAGTAGTGACTTGTTCTGTAGTGGCTCTTACTTTAAAATTCTTTAAGATTAACGTTTTCTAAATTGTTTCTAAATTGTTTAACTTCCATCTGTCATGGTAATTAGCGTAACATTTACGGTCATTAAAGGCATAGTATTATATAGCTTTTAAAGGACAGTATTAACAGGTCATTAATACTGTATTGTAACGTATATCAATTTTCGTTTTCAAAGAACATGTGCGGTTGATGTTGCGATTGCAAATTACAATTAACAATTGTAATTTTTTTTGTCATGATGGAAAGTCAAGTTTGAGTTTTAACAAGTACGTTTCACACTGACCTGACTATACAGAGCCAGGGACACATACTGTAAGTGTAATAGTTCTGTAGTTATGATCGGTTGTTCAATGGTGTATTTTGAAGTGAGCTCCAAGCTCCTGGAATAGAGGCAGCATGTTTAAAGGGCTCATGTTCTTGTCGGTTGATACAGCCTGACTGAGATGGTGCGCCTTCTGCAGCTCTGCTGTACTGGTGGCCCATTTATCTTGCTCCTTACAGCTTCAGTGGCAAACACAAAACTGCCTTCCGATGCAACAAACAACAATAATAATAATTGCTTACACTTATATAGCGCTTTTCTGGAGACTCCACTCAAAGCGCTTTACAGGTAATGGGGACTCCTCTCCACCACCACCAATGTGCAGCATGCCCTTTTCAACATGTATAAATATTTGAATCAGTTACAGCCTTGAGGGTGGAAGTGCATACATTCGATATTCAATAATTGTTTTACAATAACCGCTACTCTAAAAAGGGCTACTCCGACTATTGTTATTCTTTGTCTCGCCGAATTTAGTAGTAGCTCCATGAGTAAGCAGTTTGCCCAGTACTTCGTTGGAGCGTCAAGGTTCTACTGCGGTAGGTGAAGGCTACCTGGAGTATAGGGAAAAAAAAATAATATAGCAGTTTATATTTATAGCATTTTAAAAGAATAGTACGGCAGAAGAAAAGAATAAATAAACGGGCACAAACGTCAAAGGTTTTTTTTTATGTTTATCTGAATTTGCAGTCGCAACTTTCTCCAGCAGATGTCATCAATACGTTTTAATGCCAGTAACTTCACAAAGGACAGTTGCAGACATTAATTGTTGTTGCGCCTTACTCTTCAGTCTGAGGCTGCAGTTGGAAGTTGAAAACACTTCTCTGCACTTAACATTTGGTTAACTGTCTTCCCAAGTATTCTGCCAACAGTTTTTCACAACTTCTGAGTGTTAATTATTTAAGCTTTTTTCTTAATTTTCCGAAAAGCTCATATGAATTTGAGTCCGCCTTAACAAATCTACTAAAAGCTATTATTGATGGAACAGACATTGGTTACAGTGTGCTGAATAATCCAATTATATTACTCTATAACATTATATTAAATATTCATAATTATATAATTCTATATATAATAATTTTATTATATTCTTAGGATGTTTCATTTTTATACAGTTTTTTTTTAAATTGTCAGACCTTCTCTCCTAGAATGTGATCAGGTGCTCTCTTGTACAGAATAAGATCACACAAATGCACAGTAGGTACACATTTTGCTAGGTTATTAAATATGTAGATACTAAATCTGTCCAGGTCTCAAATTTCACCTAAGCCTGTCATGATGTTAAATGAAAATATATGGAATAAATACTATGCAGAGTTTGTTTATGCATGAAATTACATTAGAAATTTGTCAACTAAGTGGACTGGTACACGAGAAGTCAGTGTGCATGAAGTTCCAACTAGAGGCCTTTCAATCTATGTTGCTCCTTTGGTTGTTAGTAATGACCCAAGAACTACTTGGAAACTTGACTTGGCATCTGTGACATGACTTGGCAGTTTGGTACACCCAATCGCTGTGTGTAAAAAAGAGTTTGCTGTTCTCCTCTTGAATTTCATTTCCATTTGCACACTCAGGCCCTGATCTGTGTGGTTTGTGTTGATTTTGCCCTTCCCTTGTAGAATTTGAAATAGTTTATTCAATTTTATTAATTTGGTTTCACTAAAATATTTTTTATATTTGGTGTGAATGTGGTATAATAATCTGGTAGTGATTGTGCTGGTGTATTGTACAGTTTTATCACAAATTCATTCTGCAGATTTTAATCTATCCAGTGTTTGGCAAGCTTTTGCATTTGCATTTTCTGTTTCTGTTTTAGGTGCTGTGCTCTCCATTTTGTTTCTTTAAAATTTGATATTTGCTTGTGTTTCAAACGAGAAATCCTAAGAATAATGGAAATAGCAGATGAACATAGTCCTGACAATGTACAGGTTATATGTGACTACTAAAAAAAAATTCAAATAACTTCTGAAACTCAACACTATCTTTATAGTCATGGACCCAATGTCTCCCTCTACTGTTAATTTGTAGTAAATATTTTGAGTGCTGACTGCCCACTACTATGCTGTTTGATTCTTTTAGCTGGTTGAGCGGAAACTCCTTAAAATACAAGAAAGCCAGAAGCTAACTGCGATTATGTCCTGATAGGTGTCTCTAAATCTGTGTTATTGCCAGAGAGATGCACTGAACACCTCTGATCATTGCTAACTCTGTTGTGTTTAAACCAGAAACAGACAGCTCTTCGTGTGTCTCAATTCCCAGGAGTGGCAAGATAATAGCTAGAGTATTTTTCACTACAGTAGGTATTACTATTTTACTTGAATTCCATAGTAAGCATTACAATATGCGGGCTTTCTAATATTGAGTAAGTTTTGCATCTGACCATTAAAAGAGGTAAGCATATTTTACAACAAGAACATTTTTAAGGAATGTGCTATTGATAATTACAGGCCCTGTCTGCATTCTACAAGGGGTTATTCGATTTTTATACGAAAGGTCAAAAGCTATAGGCAAGGTCTTTTTTATCAGAGAACAGAAGGTTTATGACTTTTGTTGTTTCATGAGCATGTGACCAAATTCATTTTTTTCAGCTTTTTTTTTACTACAGATCCATGTATTGCTCTGGGACCATATGAAACATGAAAATGGATTTTATTATTAAAGAATAAAGTCAATTTAATTCCAATACAAGGAATTGTTGAATTGTTGTTCAATTCTTTTATGGTACTGTACATAAGTAACTTTAATCCAGATAAATTATCTTAATTGTTTCTGTCATCATAATTAGGGGAATTGGTTACAGCAGTGCGTCTTAATGGTGTTTAGGGTTTGATGATTTTTTGTTGAACTCAAATGTATTTGTTTATCTCTCCTTCAGAATGCATTGTAAAATTGTAATGAAGAACACATTAGAAAAATTGAACATCATCCTCCAAAAATATTTGACAAATTAGCTTATATACAAATGTAGATTCTGGTTTCAGATAAATACTGAAGAATGTGCTAGATAAAAAAGCGAAATTTACAATTATTGTAGAAAATATACACATATACAGTATGAGCTATTAACACAAGTTACTACACGACATAAGTATTTAAGGAATTAGCAGTAGTAGCACATGCTGATGGAAGCAAAAAAGAAAAAAAACACTTCTTATTCTTACAGTTGAAGTAATAAAGAAAACACTTTCTTTCCCTTTAATAAATGACACTGCTGTAAGAAGGCACTACTTTATTGATTCCTTACCCAATTATCTACTTAACTATTTTTCTATTTTTAGTAGAAAATGTAGACATTCCAGTTTCATAATTTGTAAATTTCACACTTTTATTTACTTTCATTTTTCTCTGTCTCCATTGTCAAACTATATCGGGTGCGGCCAAACAAGAATTGTGCTTTACTTCAGATTTCCCGCCTGCTGTTGTATGATACTTTCTCTCAGGCTTGACATCTGATTCCCTCTCGCAGGATACTGCCAGTTCCAGGAAATTCCCTCTTTCATCCTTCAATTACTTCCCCTCTGTAATTCCATGACGTTAAGGCTGCCCGATCCCTGTGGTAATAGCTGCACGTGGGGGCATTTCTCATCTCATAGTGGTAATTAAATAAAGAATGGTGCTTGGGGATCTTCCAGCACTGACTTTAGTATACTCTGTTGTCCATATGCAACCCCTTTCTTTACAAAGCATCCTCACATATGGGATACTTTATAAAGCATCACTGATATCCAGTAGGTAGCTGTGTCAGCATGCGTAGGCTGCAAAGGAACAAGTAAAGGTTTATTCCATGCTGAAAAGAGAAGAAAGGAAACACAACATTTCGGCTGCAGAGCCTTCTTCGGGTGTTGTGTGTAGTGCAGTGTTTGTCTTGTAATTGATAATTAATGTTTGCTTAATCATTTTGTTACTGGATTATTACTCTTTTCACCAAAGCTGTGCCAGAAAGTTAATAATTCACAAGCCTCTTATAATACAAACTACTCAGGTATTTTCTAGAGAAATCACTTACAAGTTGGGGGTTATGAATGTCTGTTTTACTCATTGACTAAACTGCTCGGTCAATTCCTGAAATTGACCATTTTCGTAATCCCCATTTGTAACAATATTATGGTTGTTTTGCCATTGTTGGGACTAATCAGTGTGCTTTTTACATCTGAACTTTGACGACACTGAAGTTATGTTGACTGACTCTCCACCAGGTATCAGCTTCACAACTTACTTTGAGTAATGAAGGTGCTGGAATCGCTCCACTCAGGTAAGAACTCTACCTTATCCTTGTAACTCATGTCTTTCCCATGTTGAGAGGGGTCTCTTCATCTTAGGAACATTGCTCATATCCATACACATCTCCCCCTGTCCAATACTAAAAAATTATTTGGTCTTTTCCAGGTTTGATTTTTGTAATTGAGTTTTTGCAGGTGTCTCCAAACATGTTTGTAACATGTGGAAGCATGGAAAAAACTCATCTGTTAGGATATGAACAAAAATTAAAGTGCCTGAGTGCTCTTGTTTTAGCCTCTTTGTGCTGTATTGAAGAATAAAATTCCAAGTACTGCTGCTCACCTTTAAGGGATTGAACAGTTTGGCTCCTGACACCATCAGTGAACTATTCAACCCACTGTAGACCTACATGTACATATCACTGGCCCAGTTCCCAACTGGAGGCCTCTGGGTGACCATCACTTTTAAATCTTAAAAAAGTCTGAGTCTGAAAAGTCACTTTTACATTCTAGATTTTAGTTAAACTGATGTTTGAATTGATGGATACTGGCTCTTGATTGGTCTTATTGTACTATGCCTTAAAATGATGAGTCATGGAGGGCATTATGGCATGGAAGGCTGAGGAAATAGAGCATTCAATTTGTATTACATTTTAATTAAATTTTACATTTAATTTCCTGAACCCTTGATTTTAATATGGAATGAAGCTATGTGGGAAGAGAGGGCTTTAATGACTAAGAGCACAGAGTCCACCATAGAAACAAATATTCGGACACAGTGGGCAGTTGTAAGCACGTTAGCAGTGGTCAGACAATCAACATATTATTGAAAAATGAATTACAAAGACGGAATACAAAGTATGTAAAAAATTAGAATATCACTTTTCAAAAGATTTGTCTAGTCTTTTACAGTACAGTCACATTAACTGGCCTCAGAACACCCTGACCGCTCGTGTCAAATCTGGGGGAGTTCAGAGGGGAAGTTCATGCCCATGTGTTCTTTGGCTGCTCATTTGCTTAAGGCTGTTCTTTGCCTAGATCCCAGCTGGACACCACAGTGAAGGAATCTGAAACAATACGCCGCCTCTACCTTACAGCCAAATGTGCTGTTATCCTGTTTATATTGGTCTCTAGGGCAAAGTCTGTGAGGTGACCGGCAGTTCATTTTCCTTTGCTACTGTGCAGAGTCAGTCTTCTGCTGAAAAGATGTTGCAGATGAGGCTCATGATCTACTTCCTACCCTGCTGTAACCCCCTCTTGGAGTCTATCCTGCTGTCTTTAGTTTAATAAAGGGATAATAGCGGTAGCCACCCCTTTTAGGGGCTTCCGACTCTGTTACAGTAATAATTAATAATTAAGCAATTTTAAATGATGCCTTTCATTCTAGAGATATAGGAAGGAAATGCAGTGCATTTCAATCATGGTGATGCATGACAGTCATGAAGATAAAGGAGAAATTGCTTTACTGAGTGAATCAAGGGGGAAATTTCGGTGCTCAGGTTGTGAAAAGCCCAGTAGAATTTAGCGAGGACTCTGGGGTTACCACCCCTAGTTTTACAAATGGTGCCATAGAATCTTTAATGACCAAGTAGTCAGGATCTCATTTAACACCCCATCCCAATATGTCACCTCCTATGGCTCAGTGTGCCAAATGTCTGGTGCCAGAGGATACTACCTGTATGCTCAACTTTGTGTCAAATACAATGGCAAACCAGTGGTTTTGCTGTCCTCATCACCCAGGTTTTCTCTGAGGAAGTTTCAAGCCAGAATAAGTAGTGGGGGTTTCATGTCTCTGTGACTGGTTGTCTAGTCTGTGTCTGGGCATCGTTTTTGTGTAGAATATTTCCTGACCTAATGAACTCAATTTTTTAAAATCTGTACATATCACACTAAGAAAATTATATAGTCTTCTACTATATGCATATTATTAGAATATAAACTTATTTGATATCTTTTGGGTGGGAGTGGTTAGCATTGCTGCTTTGCAGCTCTGGGGCCCTGTGTTCAATTCCAGGGATGCTATCTGTGTGGAGTTTGCATGTTCTCCAGGGGCTCTGGTATCTTCTCACTGTC